>NC_055990.1:1667843-1854138 GCF_018446385.1 Zingiber officinale
GATATGCTTCCAGAGAAATTCATGTGGAGGCGCTTGGCAATCATCCTGAGGCGGACCTTGTTCGCAATCATAGGCGGACACGGACTCTGAGAAGTAGCGAGGGGTGAGGCAGCGGCCTGCTGCAGGTTGTGGGGCGCAGGCGCGGCCATGCCACGGTGCCGGAGGGGCTGAGTAACAGCATACGATCCAGGAACATCCATCGCCGCTCTCGAGTAGGGTCCGTCGAAGCGGAAGAGGAAGAGAGAGAACAGAGCAAAGAGGCGGTCTCCGATTCTTTTTGTATGAAGAATAATTTTCGAAAGTTTTTGCGATTACTTAACAACCTTTTTAATTCACACGGGCACGGGAGGGTTCCCTCTCTCGAGTGTAACGAGGGTAGAAAAGTGGGTAGACATGTTGTGTGAGAAAAGAGATTGCAAGTTGTAACCGACTATGAGGTCGATAATTGAATGACTCTCGGTCGTGTGTGCCCGCGATCTGCGACTGTTGGGGATGAATATTAAATTAGCATTTACTATGGATAATTGAACGGCAATTCATCAAGCAGGTTTGCGAAGTAGATGGCGAACTATATTTTCAGTATTTATTAAAAAAATGTATTTGTTTTTTTTTCTCGTTCTATTCCTCCCGTTTATATGCATACATATATAATGTAGGTATAATATAAATTATATCACGTTCGCGAGATTTAAGATTTAGTTATATTTATAATAATATTTTAAAATAAGTAATAAAATTTATCGTTGAAATTTTTATAGCTTTAAAAATCTATAGAACTTAAAATTGATCTAATTGGACCTATTTAAATTTATCAGTGAGTTTCGATTAAAACTCATTAATTGACCTAGACTAGAGATCTCAAATTATAATCATTTTAAGTTCTATAAATCTCTGAGACTACGAGAAGTCTAACAGTATCCTCCATTACTTATTTTAACTTCTCTTGATGTATTAAAATATTATCGAAAAAATTAACTAAACCTTCAACCTATGTGGGTATGATATGATTTCATATAGGCTCATGGGGTTTTAGGTTTACGTTGATTCTTTAAATAATACCTTAACACCTTTAAAGAAGACGGAATAAGTAATGGAAATAATCGTTGGACTCCTCGCAGTCAAAAAAATTTAAAGGACATGAAATGTGTCCAATCAAATATGCCTAGGTCTGTCAGTGGATTTCTGTCATTAAAATCATTTGATCGACTTAAAGACCTCAAATTACAACCATATTCAGGTTCTGTGGATTTCTTATGCTGCAAGAAGTCCAACAATATCTTTATTGCTTATTATGGCTTCTCAAAGGTATTAAAACGTTGTCGAAAGAATCAACTAAATCTTAAGCTCGGGAGTCTAAACATGGATTCATATCAGATCCACGAGATTTAGGTTTTTGCTAATTATTCAAATAACATTTTTAACACCTTTAGAAAAGCTAAAATAAGTAATAGAGGACATCGTTAGACTACTTACAGCCTTAGAAATTCACAACACCTGAAATGAGTATAAGGACTTGTTTAGGTCCATCAGTAAATTTTGTCAAAACTCATTGATCGACATAAATATCTCATATTACAACTATTTCATGTTCTGTAGAATTTTTAGGTTATAAAGAGTCCAACAGTGTGTCCTCCATTACTTATTTCAGCTTCTTAGAGATATTAAAATGCTATATAAGAAGTTAACTAAACTCTAAACCAATGCATGCATAAAAATAGAGGAAAGAGAATGTAGGAGAGAAAAAAATAAAGATATTGTATACATAGAAGAGAGGAAAGAGAAGAGATAAAGGTTGAAGGGTAGAACTGGAAGAGTAGAAAAATGAGTACATCTTTTGGTCAATTTATAAACCTATGTGAGTTCTTTGGTAAATTATCTATAATTGAATGAACCACGAACCAACACTGATGATTTATACTAAAATGTTGTCGCATATAAATTTATGATCGATTTACAATAGATGCCAAATGCATTGTCTCAATTCTTATATGTGCACTATTATTGTAGGATAAAGTCTCCCAAAATTTACTCCCTCAAAACGTACGAGGTTGTCATGTAGGGTCGTCTCAAGATTCATTGAGACCCTTGGCAAAAATAAATTAAAAAATTCCTTTAATATATTTAAAAAAATTTCATTTGAATTTGGGATTGAGAATGACCGGTTAAAAAAAATATTTTTTTTAAACAAAAAATAATATTTTTATATAAAATTTAATTTTTTCACTAATATTTAGGTATATTTTTTAATATTGTTAAATTATTTAATTGTTTTTAGACATTGAACGTAAATAAAATTTTATTAATTTTATTATTTTTTTTATGAAGCATATTACTTTAAGTTGTATGGATAAAAAAATCTCTAATTCATATTATTATAAGAAAAAAATAGTGAGAAAGAAATATTATCAGTGAGGGTGGAGAGGGTGTTCTCTAAAAGTATCATTGCAAGAGAACGTAAACGTACAAAATTATTGATGAGAAAAGAAAAATAACCACCGATGAGAAAATATAAACATACAAAATTAATGAAGAGAAAGAAATAGACACGAATGATTGGTGAAAGAACAATTGGGGTTTCTTCAGAGATATTGAGAAGGAAAAAGTTTATTAGTATAATTAAATAGAATAAAATCTTGACTAAGTGCAATTATGAGTAAATAAGATTAAATAAATAAATAAAATCTTGGCTAATTGTAATTATGAGGAAATAAGGATTGTAAATAGGAATAATGAATTAATTAATAAGATGTTATTAATGGGTTAGCATGATATTTATTAATGTGTATGTTATTATTAACTAATATTAATGACTCAATTTAATTTTTTTAATGTATTTATTTAATTATTTAATCAATGAGCCTCAATAATATTGGAATCTTAGGCATAGACCATTATAGCTGGGCCTGCTGTCATGTAGGGAGTATTGAAATGATGATTTCATTTTTTATATAGATATTGAATGATTCTTATAACACCCAACTTATTCCGTGTATTTCACTTTTATATCTTGTCTAGTAAATAAAAATAAACATTCAAATCATATTTTAAAATTCATCTTTTATAAAAAAAATGTTTAGTATTTGAATATTATAAAAAAAAATCTTTTACTATGATCCTATCCGGTTGGTACCACAGTCATATGTGTAAGGAGACTATATATACAGGGGTGGATCGACAGGGGGGCTTAGAGGTACTTTAGCCCCCCCCCCCCCCTCCTCCTTCTCCTCAAGTTCGTTGGAATCGTCTAGTATGACAGTTTCTGACTGTGGGGGCTGCTTTTGTAACCCTTAATCTTTTTCTCCGATCAAGTTTTACGCAGAAGGTGATGAGACGGATGGTGTTGGTGGAGAAATGAAGTCAACCTAAACTTCAGACATTCCACCTTCTGTCTCCTCCCCATCTTTTTCCCCACCCAAAATGACACATTGAACCATGTGTGTGCATGTGATCAACGGCGACAGTGACGGATAGCCTATGAGTGTGGATCAAGTCCCCTTTAAAAAAAATTTCTAGTTCCATCCCTATATATACACGAATCTGATATCCTGCACGACGCGCACAGTGCGCGACTGTGCGCATCGCGCAAGATATAAGTGCTTTCTTTTATTTTTAATTTTGAATTAAAAAATAATTAAAATATTTTTAAATATTTTATTTATAGGGTTCATACTTACCAATTGGGTTATAATTTGTAAACTTTTTTTAAAAAAAGATTTTACCTCTAGGATTCAAATTTTCCAATTGAGTTATAGTATTTAGTAAAAAGAAAACTTAAAAATACAATATATTTAAGTATTTATGGAGTATTGTAATATGTGTTAGGACCTTTGTGTCTGCTAGAGGGGGGTGAATAGTATTTCATCGCTTCGTTGGTTGCTCGTTCTTGCTTCGTCTTGATAATGTGCAGCGGAATACAAAGACAAAACAAAACAAAACACTCACAACGCTAACACCTAGGGTTTACTTGGTATCCACCTCAATATGAGGTGACTAATCCAAGGATCCACACGACACACCTATCTCCACTATGAAAACCTCCTTCTCGGTCGCAGCCGGAGGCGGAGAAGCTTTGTACAACACTCACACACAACACAACATAGATACAACAAGAAGAAAAAAAAATACAACTCAATACACTCTTCTTCTTGCTTACTTGTTGCTTGTCGTGACCTCTTGAACCTTGGGGATGCACCCAAGAGCCTTCGAGAACTGGCGGAGAAGCTCAGAGAAAATCGCTGTAGATCACAGTAAGCTCGCGCAAGAAAGTTCGCAAAGAACTATGGAGAAAACGCTCCGCAACGACTATATACAGTGCCTCCAATCGATCCAAAACAGCTCTAATTGATTACCACGTCAGCCCTGCACAATCCCAGGCATCCATCGCCTGCAACCTGCGCAACGGTCGAATTCCCAATCGATCGACCGATCGATTAGGACCATCTGAATCGATCGGCCGATCGATTCAGACCCATTATGTGCTTTTTAGAAATGGCTAGATCGATCGGTCAATCGATCCAGTTGTTCTCGCGACTCCTCGCGCGAGAACTCTAGGTCCCAATCGATCCACCGATCGATTGGGATGCCTTCTGTGCTCGCGAGTGATGCTCCCAATCGATCGACCGATCGATTGGAGCCATTCCACACTCGCAGCACACTCCAATCGATCGATTGATCGATTGGAGCCTTGTTCAATCGATCGCCCGATCGATTGAACAACCTGGACTTGACTCAAACTCAAGTCCAAACTCTCCAACCCAACTCTTGGTCAACCGTGACCTGTTGGGTCTTCATGCCTAGCATTTGGCCACACCCGACTAACCTCGAACTAGCCTTCTAGCCTCCTCCATCAACCTTGCGTCTCTCGGATATCTCTCATCCTTCACGTCTTGCCTTCAGGAGCTTCCTTCGCCCTCATCCTAGTTGTCGGATTATACACCACACTCGATCAACCTCGAACTAGCCTTCTAGCCTCCTCCATCAGCCTTGCGTCCCTCGGATATCTACCCATCCTTCACGCTTTGCCTTCAGGAGCTTCCTTCAGCCTCATCTTAGTTATCGAGTTCTCTTTGTCAAGTCACACTAGGACTTACCTTGCCAAGAACACATGCTTGGACTTCCCAATTGCCTGGATCCTTACCAGGGCTTTCTCCTTTGCCAAGATCACACTTGGACTTTCAACCTGTGCCAAGATCACACTTGAACTTTCCAAATGTCTGGCTCCTCACCAGGACTTTCCCTTTGCCTAGCCATACTAGGACTTTTCAATTGTCTGATCTCACTTATCAGGACTTTCACCACCAAGTATGGTCAACACTAACCTACTTGGATTTTCACTCTTGCCAACCTTCCTATTGGACTTATCTTTGCCTAATCTCCAATTAGGACTTACCCAGTCAAGTCTCCTGTCAACCTTGACCTACTTGACTTCTCTCTTGTCTAACCTCCAATTAGGACTTTCCCATTGCCTAAACTCCAGTAAGGACTTACCCGGTCAAGTCTCCGGTCAACACTAACCCACTTGACTTGTCTTCTCATCAACCTAGTCAATTTCTTGACCATCTCCACAATCGGACGATTGCTCCAGCAATCTCCATATATTGTCAAACGGACGATTGCCCAAGTAATCTCCATATATTGTCAAACATCAAAATTCAAATCCCGACTCAAACTTGACTTAACTAAAGTTTAGTCAAACTGGTCAAATTTGACCTAAGAAAATTACCCAACAATATGTTTAGGGGATATATTCATGGATTAGGGATTTATATATAAGAAAATATTGATTTTTTAAAATTCAAAATTGAAATAATAGATATCCTATATTATTATTTATTCTTTATTATTATTATTTTAAAATTTTAAATTAAAAAAATTAATTAAAATATTTTTTTAAGATTTTATTTTAGGGTTCATGCTTCCCACTTGGGTTATAATTTTCAAGCTATTTTTTTTAAGATTTTACCTCTAGGGTTTAGACATTTCAATTGGGTTATAGTGTTTAGTAAAAAGAAAAATTAAAAATGAAATAAATTTAAATATTTATGAAGTATTATAATATGTTTAGGGGATATATTTATATATTAGGGATATATATATATAGAAATATTGATTTTTTTAATTCAATTTTAAAAAAAAATAAGAAAAGTCTGATACGCTGCGCGTGCATAGTCGTAACATATCAATATTATATATATATATAGAGAGAGTTTTGATATGTTGGGCGACGCTTTATGCGCGACCGTGAGCGACGCGCAGACGTGGCGCCGCCAGCTCGGTTTCACTACAAATAAAATAATCAATGGAAGTTACTCTCTCCCTTTCTCGCCATTGTTCAAAATTTCGGCGGCGCTTATTACCAAAAATAAAATCTCCCTCACCTCTCCCTCCCTGCTCTCTCTCCCTCGCTCCCGGTCCCCTCCGACGTCCGTCCTCCGGGCGACCTGACGCTTCCTCGGAAAGTTCAATATTTTTTGTCTGGCTCGCCGCTCCCCTCCCCCCCCTCCCTCAATCCCTCTGTCAAAACTCGTCCCTCGCGCTCCCGGGCGAAAAGTTGCTCCGGCGTCTTCAATCGCAGGTCTACTGTGAGATCCTACCACCTCACTCCAATTTAATTTTTTAATCCACACCATTATTACCTTGTGAAATCGGTATAAAAATAGCTGTAATAATTGTATAAAGATGCACCGCGACTTTGCTCTCATTTCTAACCGTTGCATCAACTACTACGACTGATGAAACCGTGCTTGTAGGATATGACTTGGATTGGTCGTGGTAGAAGGTCGGAAGGACTTATGCTACGACCTGGATGGTCGACGGCTCCAACAACCGTCTGCTCTCCGGTGGACTTTCATTTGCTGCTACAAGGTGTAGCAGCTTCATGGGGAGGAAGCTGCTATACAACGTGTAGCAGTTAACTGTGCATGAAGCTGCCACACCTTGTAGCAGCTATCTTGTCATTTTATAGCAGAGATTAACGTACTCAGTACCCATAGTTTTCATATTGTATTTATCAACCCGATTAAAAAATTATTTTTAAAATTTTTTTCACTGCTTCAGCCCCTTTCCTACTACAGATTGATTGGAATTCTCTCTCCTTCGCTCCCTCCGTCTCCCTCGTCTTCGTCGAAGGTCGTCCAGCTGACCACTTGGGCCCCTGCCGGGAAAGTGAAAGGTCGGTTGCACCAACCGCCTGCTCTCCGGTGGACTTTCATTTGCTGCTACAAGATGTAGCAGTTAACTGTGCATGAAGCTGCCACACCTTATAGCAGCTACCTTGGTTAGTCGGATTCCTAGCCCCTCTATTTTCTAGCATAGATTAACACTACACTTTAGCCACACAATATGAAAACTATGGCTAAAGTGTAGTGTTAATCTATGCTAGAAAATAGAGGGGCTAGGAATCCGACTAATCAAGGTAGCTGCTACAAGGTGTGGCAGCTTCATGCACAGTTAACTGCTACACGTTGTAACAGCTTTCTCCCCATGAAGTTGCTACACCTTGTAACAGCAAATGAAAGTCCACCGGAGAGCAGGCGATTGTTGGAGCCGTCAACCATTCAGGTCGTAGCATAAGTCCTTCCGACCTTCTACCACGACCAATCCAAGTCATATCCTACAAGCACGGTTTCATCAGTCGTAGTAGTTGATGCAACGGTTAGAAATGAGAGCAAAGCCGCGGTGCATCTTTATACAATTATTACAGCTATTTTATACCGATTTCACAAGGTAATAACGGTGTGGATTAAGAAATTAAATTGGAGTGAGGTGGTAGGATCTCACAGTAGACCTGCGATTGAAGACGCCGGAGCAACTTTCCGCCCGGGAGCGCGAGGGACGAGTTTCGACGGAGGGATCGAGGGAAGGGGGGGGGAGAGCGGCGAGCCAGTATTGAATTTTCCGGGGAAGCGTCAGGTCGCCCAGAGGACGGACGGTGGAGGGGACCGGGAGCGAGGGAGAGAGAGCGACGAGGGAGATTATATTTTTGGTAATAAACGCCGCCGAAATTTTGAACAAAGGCGAGAAAGGGAGAGAGTAACTTCCATGGATTATTTTATTTGTAGTGAAACCGAGCTGACGGCGCCACGTCTGCGCGTCGCTCACGGTCACGCACAAAGCGTCGCCCAACATATCAAAACTCTCTCTCTAGATATATATATATATATCTTATTATTTTATTAAAAATCTCCCCCCTTTACTAACTAACTTTGATGAAGCCTAAAATGTATATACGTTAACGCCCTTTTTTCTATTTACACTAAAAATAATTTCAATGTTTATTGGTAATTCCACAAGCGAAACAATCTAGAATTGTTCTTATCATTAATTTTCTGATTGTTTTATATAAAAAAATATAGTTCTCTTTAGTCTCATATCTTAGAATTGACAACACTATAATCAAAGAAGCTTCTATAAATATTTTAAGTCGACAATGTTAAAAAATATACTTTTCTTAATTTTTTTTACTAAGACAAGTATAATATTAAATTAAAATATTTTTTTGCATAGGGAAGAGATTCTCTAGCGTCATTATTGCATGAGTCTGACGAATCTTACCAAAATAATTAATTTTTGGTTTATAAAACAATTCGGATTTTCAAATACCCAAATAATTTATATATTATTATATTACACATGCAATGCGTGCACGATCACACTAGTATATATGAGTAAGATGATTGTGTAAATTAGATTTTATTTTATTATAATTATTTTTTTAATCTAAATATATTGGTCCAATTAATAACGGTCCACCAGTTACATTAAGAAAATGCAAGAAGGTCATAATAATATAGCACCCAGTATCATCAGAATACAACTTCATGAACGTTAAAAAAATACTCAACGTTAGATTTGATTTTTTATTGCATGGAATCATTCCTGCCGCTTAACATCAATTAGCTATTTTCTTTATAATTTTAAAGACATCAATTTAGCTTTATAAAAATTTTTGATCGGCTAATCTTAAATTTATTATTCCGTTAAAGTGCATCATAGTTAAAATTTAAAATTTAAATATTTGATGACAAAAGATAAATATGTTCACCCCCAATATTCATCTCAGAATTGATATGAAAGAGATAAATTATAGATAATTATTAATTTTTGAAATAATGAATAACATATATGAGAGACATTTACCTAGATTATATTGAGATTCGAACTCCAAATTTTATGATATAATATTTCATGCGTTTACTACTAGACAATTATAAAAGGACTTAAATTTTACATACTTGATGACAAAAGATGAATACATTCACCCCCAGTACCCGCCAACACATATCTTCCGAAAATAAATCCATAACGACCTTAAATTTTACATACTTGATGGCAAAAGGCGAATATGCTCGCCCCTAACGTCCCCGTCAATCCGTCTCAGGGCCAATACGGAGTAGGTAAATCACAGGCGACTACTAGCCTTTGGAATAATTAGTACATAAGGGAAGTATTTACCTCAATTTTATCAAGATTCGAACCACAGACCTTATGTCGAAATTGGAACCCCAAACCTTATTAAATTTTACATACTTGAATAATTAGTTGGAGGGTCTAATTGCCCCATTATAGAACAAATTTAAAGCTCCTGTATGTGTATAAGGAATCCATAGGTTACCTGTTCTTAATAATATCATTTGCTATGTGTACAGGATATACATAGGGCGAAAAAACAAAGTTTGAAGATATTGTTGGCAATGGTTAGATGGTTAAGCAAGATAAAATAGAAAAAACACTTAAGATATTTTAACAATATTAAAATTTTAAAGGTGTGTTTTCAAAACATAACTAAACTTCATTAATATTAAAATTTTAAAGGTGTGTTTTTCAAAACATAACTAAACTTCATTGATGCATTTTGAAAATTCTATTAGGACGCTCATATTAGTATTATAATATCCATTTAATATTTTTTTTATATTATAAGTAAATATTATAATGTCCATTAGCATGAGAAAGAAGAGATGTTCAAAGCTATTAACACTTTAAAAAAACTCTCTCCTGTTTTTTTGCGGTAAAAGTTTTAATATTATTATTTTTTAAATAATAATTTTTTAAAAATAATATATATTATTATTAAAAAATAATAATAATAATTTAAATATTTTAAAATATATTTATTTAATATGATATAATTTTAGAAATCGAACATTTATTATTAGATCAGCCTTGTATCCTAACATGCTCGTGAAATTCCGCTTTCTTAAATCCTAAGGGTGTGTTTGGTTCAAGTCATCATGTATAACTTTGGTTATGTGATTACCAGGTAATCACATAACCAAGGTTATAGGGAATAAAATATAATCAAATGTTGTTTGGTTCAACTTAGTTAATGCAACAAAAACTTGTTTGTTTGAAGGTTTTAATGAATACCCTAGTTTAATATTTTACCGTATTACCCTCAGTTACAAAACCAACTATACATAATATTATTATTATTATTTATTTATTTATTTTAATGTTTTTTTACTTTTTTTTTTCATGTATATTTTTTTATTTTTTTATGTGTTTTTTTAGTTTTTAATTTTTTATATTTTTATATTTTTATTTTTTTACATTTTTTAAATTTTAATTTTTATTTATTTATTTTATTTTTAATTTTTTTTTATTTTTATTTTTTTAAAATTTTTTAAAATTTTTAAATTTTATAATTTTTTTAAAAATGTTTAAAATTTTTAAAATTTTTTATTTTTTTAAAATTTTGTTTACATTTTTAAAATTTTTATTTTTTATTTTTTTTTATTTTTTATTTTTTAAAATTATTTATTTAAAAAAAAATGAATTTTTAAATTTTTTAAAACATCTTTTTGTTTTTTTACATTTTTTAATATTTTTTTACAATTTTTTTTCCTTTTTTTCATGTTTTTTCTTATCGGAGGATATTTTTGATAAAAAAAATTCGTTAACCCCGGAATCAACAAAAACCTTAGTTTTCTGAGATTTTCTGATTCCGGGCTGCATGACCCTTTTGCTGACGTGTCAGGCATAGAACATTACTTGGGAATCATCGAATACCTAAACCAAACAAGGTTTTTTTTGATAACCTTGAATGGATAATCAAGATTATCAAGAATAACCCCGAACCAAACGCACCCTAAACGTTATTCCTCAACCCGATGCGAGTCCTTAATATTTAATACGTATCCAATAAATAACTCTCATGGAAACCCGAAACGAGAGCTGGTCACGTTAAATACAATACTTATTTTATTTGTTCTGTGCGATAAACGCAATATTAAGTAAATTAACGAGTCTCCAAGTCAAACGAGGTATCAACTTCTTCTCCTTCTTCCTCCTCACCACAATCCTTAATTAGATATCATCGTCTCCATGATTCAATCTACATTTTTCCTCCTCAGGGACAGATCTTGAGCAAACCTTGTCATGAGGAGTCCCAGGCAGCAGCCGCGTGTCTCCTGGCTTGGAATCAAGAGAAGGGTCTGCACCTTCGCCCTTTTCTTGGCTCTGCTCGCCTTTCTCCTGACTCTCACCTCGCTCTCCAGATTTTACTCCCAAACCAGCTCCAGCTTCAGCGTCGACGCCTTCGCTGCTCTGCTCACCGCCGGCGACACCCACTCCGTCGGCGACAGTACCGTCGACCGCGTCATCGCCAAAATTGTCTCCCAGCTGGAAAACCTGAGAGAGCGGCCGGCCGATTCCCCCCAATACGACCGGAAGCTGAGGCACGAGAGAGACGGACAAATCGCCTTCCTCACCGAAATCCTCGGCCTGGTCGTGTCGCTCAAAGAATCCCCGCAGCCGGTTCGGCGGGATGCTCCGACGACGAGCCAAGGGGCTCAGCATCCTCTGTCGCGGGGCGAGCGGCCGTACCACGAGCCGGTGGAGTACTTCCTGGTGGAGGAGATCCGGAAGTACGTGAAGGCGAAGCCGAACCGGCTGGGGAAGCAGAACTTCATGGGCGCGAACGGCACCTTCGCCAGCATCGGCCACGCCTGCTTCGCCATGAAGGAGGAGCTGGAGGAGTACATGGACTACGACGTCGGAGACTTCTGCAAGGACGACTGGAAGCAGGCGCAGCGGCTGATGGTCCACGGATGCGACCCGCTCCCCCGCCGCCGCTGCTTCGCCGCCGCGCCCAAGCTCTACGCCCGCCCCCGCCCCATCGCCGACTCGCTCTGGAACTACCCCGACGACCGCAACGTCCTCTGGAGCCACTACAAGTGCAAGAGCTTCGCCTGCCTCGCGCGCAACGCCACCGGAAAGGGCTTCTTCAAGTGCAGCGAGTGCTTCAACCTCACCCACCACGAGCTGCCCCGGTGGATGAGCTACTCCTACGTCGATCCTGCTAGGAACTCGACGGCGGACTTCCTGATCGAGGAGGTGCTGGAGGTGAAGCCCGGGGAGATCCGCGTGGGGCTGGATTACAGCGTGGGGACGGGGAGTTTCGCGGCGAGGATGAGGGAGTTCAACGTCACCGTCGTCTCGGCCACCATCAACCTCGGCGCTCCCTTCAGCGAGACGATCGCGCTGAGGGGGCTGGTGCCTCTGTACGTGACCGTGAACCAGAGGTTGCCCTTCTTCGACAACACGCTGGACATGATTCACACCACGAGGTTCCTGGATGGATGGATCGACTTCGTACTTCTGGACTTCGTGCTGTACGACTGGGACAGAGTGCTGAGGCCCGGAGGCCTGCTGTGGATAGACAGCTTCTTCTGCCGCACCGGCGACCTGGAGGACTACTTGGAGGCGTTCGAGGTTCTGAGGTACAAGAAGCACAGGTGGACAGTGGTGCCCAAGGTCGACAAGGCCGGGAAGGAGGTCTTCTTCTCTGCTCTGCTAGAGAAACCGCCGAGACCTCTCTGAAACTTGAGAAAATCGATCGAGCATCTTGCGCATCGATCTTTAATTTACTCACAGTTTCATATATATAAAGATCGATCGGAGAATTGAAGGATCTTCGTTGCCGTTTGATACCTGTTTATAGTTCTTAACCCGCTCTTTGTGTGTGATCAGCTTAATTAACATTGTAAAAATTTCACTGTTCCTCTTTATTTGGAGAAATCAGAGATTCTGAGAACATTATAATGATGAGATTTTTTTTTTTAAAAAAAACAATGGGCTAGGCAAAACTCTTAGAAAGTTTTTAAAAAACAATCAAACAAAGAGGGGAGGCTTTATGGATGACCACAAAAGAATGCTTTTAAAATTTGACTAGTTTAAATTTATATAATCATATTCAAAAGTCAAATGGGAAGCATGAAATAATTTTATAGTTTCTAAGGAAATACAATATATCAAAGGTGCCTTCCCGCAACATTAATTAGGCGATTATGGATTCAAGTTCCTAACATAGTCTTTTAGAATATAAGATATCTATTTTTACGGGATGTTCAATTTAGAGGGTGATATATTTATTATAATGGAATTAGAGATTAATTTTCAATGGACGCATATCATAAAAAAAAACTCTCTTACCTCCTAGTCAATTTAGCGGTCGGTTATAAATTGATTATATAATTTACCTCTCTTCACATAATTTAGAAATGAATTATGAAGGATGTTTGAGATGAACGTAATCATCTTTGCTATAATTAATTGTAAGATAAGATTATGTATAATAAAAAACTTTATGATTGATGTTATTTGAAATCAGTGAAAATGGTAGATGGGATTACCAATGAGCTGACTTCAAAATTAACTTGGAAAAAGATATTGAAACAGGAATATCTACAAATTCATAGGAGAAAAGAGTGTTGGCAAGCAGGCTAAGAGGTTTCTAACGTAGCTACTATGATGTTCAAATAAGTAAAGTGAATGAGAGGTAGAAGATGAATAATAGTAAAATTATGACATACATGTATAGTAAAAAGTGTACTTGTATTTCCCGAGAAAGATCGTTTTTATAATATCTTTGTAATCTCTCTCGTTAATTAGACATCGTATCATGTTAAGAAAAATGTTAAATCATTATATTTTTACTGTATTGATAAAGCTCTTCCTTGATATCTTGTATTTGTATAATGATTCTATTGCATGTGCTACTGACATTTTATGTGTAACATTTATTGTAGAGTTAGCCCGTATACCGTAAACTGTGTTGGGATTTTGAGGTCAGGTCACATAAGAAGGGTTTTAGTAGAGACCGGTGAGATAATACAAAATACAAGGGCAGGAGCTCTGATCTAAAGTGAAATGATCTGATTTCTAGATTTGTTCATCTATTAGAGATAGAAAGGAGTTAAGTCTAGGGGTGTCAAAAATGAATCCGACCCGACGATTCAATCCGAGTCGACCCGAAAAAAATCAGGTTCGGGTTGGGCATTTTCGGGTTCGGGTCGGGTTCGGGTTGGAGGGTTGGAGAGTAACAAATTTTCGGGTTGGGTCGGGTTGGGTTCGGGTTGACCCGGGTTGACTTAAATATAGGGTTTTATGGGTTTTTTGGGGTTAAATCAAATTTTATTTTAAAAATTTAGATGTTTTTATGTATATTTGTATGATAATGATGAAGTATTGAGATAAAAGTGAAGAATTATAGGGAAAATAGTCCAAAAAAGTCGTTTTGAATCGGATTTTCGGGTTATATGGGTCGGGTTCGGGTTGATCGGGTTGGTCGGGTTCGGGTTCGGGTTTAGATGATTTGGGTTGAACTCGGGTTCGGGTCGGGTTTTGGTTAGGTTAAAAAAAAAAAAAAAAACTCAACCCGACCCGACCCGACCCGACCCGATCCATCCGAATTGACACCCTAGTTAAGTCCCTAGAATTGGTGGAAATCGCTAGCAGAGTAAAGTACATGCAAAGGAAAGCTAAGTCCCGTGGTGGGTAGAATCTGACCAGCTGGTAAATTCAAAATGGCCTCTGTAATCAATCATCTCAATGGACCCTAAAGGACTTTGACCCATTCTGTGAAGCTTTCTATATTGCCTACATTAGTGATTTTAAAAATTTAACCAATTTAAATTTATCTAATAGTAAAATTTCTAGGTAAAATATACTAGGAACAGGACTCAAATAATTAAGACTAGAGTATAAAATGGCAAAAAGTTTAAAGCAACTTCTTCTCACATAATTCGAATTCTTATTAGCACCTGAGGGCTAATTTATATATTTGACACATGTAAAATAGTGTTAATGATTTAAAATAGTTAATTTAAATTAATAATTTTTTTAAATAAAAATCTCATGATAGTATTATTTTTTTAAGTTTAGGAAGGAAAAAAAATCAATATTTATAATATTTAAAAAATATCTCATGATGTTAAAAAAGAAACATAAGAGAAGATGAGCCGATTGGAAGTCTCTGTTAAAACTTGTACAATTTTAAGAGTGGTTTTTGGAAAATTTGCATGCATTAAAAGGGGACTAGAAGGTATATCGATAATTTTGAGGATAATAATGCAATTTGTAAACCACTAGAACAGCGAGAAAAGAGATCCATCAGGATAAGAGAGGGAGGAGTCTAGGAGAACGCCAAAGGGCAAGCTTTCTCCTCTCGATTTCCTCGATTTCTCTGGTTACATCGAGCTCCGTGTTACCCTTCGAAGAAGTGAAATGTATCTGAGCTCGATACCCATGAGAAGGTTCGTTTTCTCGCTTTCTCCTCACCAGGTTGATGGACCAGGCGAAAAAATTTCGAATTTTTGTACCTAAAATTTCAATTACAAATTGGGCAGTGGCTTCTTGATCTCTCCGAGTTATCCCGACTGCTTCCGTCTCGGCTTCCTTCCCAATGGGAAGACACGAAGCGTCGGGGTCGTATCGAGAAGGCGAAGATCTCCTAGGGCAAGTCTCTCTTCCGGTACTCCTCCATAATTTCTTACCAATTTGTTTCTTTCACTAATTTAGCTACTTTTAGCAATTTAACATCATCATTCCTCTTAATTATTTAGTAGTTTAAACAATTTGGTCTCAAGTTTTGTTCTAAGTAATATTAGAGGTATGACGGAACTAAAGTCTAGTACATGTCATAAAAGTAGAAAAATACAAATTGAACGATTAGTTCAGTTTTTTTTAGATAGAATCATTGTACCATGCATCATATAACATTTTTGTGGATAGAATAAACATACGATATTATGTCTCTGCACACGTCAGAAATTAAACTCAAATCCATATTAAACTCTTTGTTAAACACATCAAAATAATCGGTTGAACCCGACCACTTAAAAGTATCATTGTACCAACAAAACTTCAGGATTTCACAATGACAATATTATGAAATAAGACTATGACTAAGAATAGAAAAAAGACTATTAAATGGGAATAAAAGTATAAAAGCAATACATCAACAAACATTTTAGCACGATGGTAGCTTGCATATGCTCCAGTCAGATTAAACTATTATCCAGAAGATTTGTAGTTTTGTACTTCACTTAAAGTGCACATTTATCATTTCTAGGGCTTCCTTACCAAGTTATTTATCCTTATTTCTTAGACTTGCTACTATCTGTGGTCTACATCTTATATTTACTTGAAACATGGTTGGATCTATATGATTTGTGTTATATTATCCTCTTCTGTAATAGTGGAGTATGAATACACTACTCTTATTAAAGTTCCTTTTTTTTATCAAACATTTTGATAGTGGTTAATTTCCTAGCCTTTATTGACATTTCGTTAATTATTTCAATCTCAAGCATGGATGACTATATTAGCTGGAAATTTGACTAAGAGATACATAAGGTATATTGTTTGAATTGACATTGTTGCAGAGGCTTTCTCTTTTTTATTTAGCAAAAAAATTATTTCATTACAATCTTTTACTGATTCACACATAATAACATAAATGTATTTTTTTTTTCCTTTTGATAAGCAAAAGAAGCATAGTTTTTCACTGACATGATTTTTTTTTTTCAGATCCACTTCTGATCCAGGCCGCTAGAGAAAATGCAGTAAGTCGGCCTCCAGCATGGATGATGCGCCAAGCAGGAAGGTATATGGCTGTTTATAGAAAGCTCGCCGAGAAATATCCATCCTTTCGACAGAGGTCTGAGACAATTGACCTCATAGTAGAAATTTCTTTGCAGCCATGGCGAGCTTTTCGGCCTGATGGAGTTATTATTTTTTCTGACATACTTACACCTTTACCTGCATTTGGCGTTCCTTTTGATATACATGAAGTACGAGGCCCTATTATTCAATCTCCCATTTGTGATGAGGAAGGGCTTAAATGTTTGCACCCCATTGACCTAGACAAACTTCAATTTGTAGGGGAATCTCTAAAGATCTTGCATGGAGAGGTATATGGCAGTTTTATAATTTTTTCACAAGATTCAGATTCAGAAGAGTTAGTATTTAATTATCTTATTTGGGTTGTAATTTGTCATTGGGAATTGTACTCGTCTATTTCAATCAAAAAATTCACACAAACACAACCCTGAAGATGGGTGATTCATTAGGGTTGTTAGTTGCTTACTAGTTAGATACATTTGATGAAAGTAGTCTCTTTCTTGGTGTTTAAATGCCCAATGGTTTGCAAATTGTAAACCATTTTCATGTAAGCTATAAAATCTGCAAATTTGATGTCACTACATATTATCATAATCCACATTTGTAGCTTGGAATTAACATGAAAAACACATTTTAGAGATAAAATGATAAAACTAGTAAGCTCAAAAAATAATACACAATATAACAATAACATGTTTTAACAGCTTTCTTTAGTTTTAAATATATTAAGTCAACAGTATAACATTATGATAAAATTTAAAAACTGTAATAACTAAAAGTTTTTTTTTTATAATGATAAAAATTAGCTAGTCAAAAATTAATTATTTTATACTCATGTTAAAATAAGTGATTCATAAATGCATAAAAATTATGTAAAATATCAACTTAATGTCATATAGAAACAATTTTGTTTTGTATGTGGAAATGTTACAATTTTCTGTGGTTGCTTAAAGAACTATCACTACCCCTAGGGCGTAGCGTAGATGGTGGGCGCATGACATCTTTGGCATAATGGTCAGGTCGATTCGAACTGACGACGTGAGGTCTATCTCACCATGCGTCTATGGCCTGTGTACCTGCATTCACTTCCCTCCATATTTGTGGGCCGACACTATGGGACCGTTAAGGTAGCAGTTCTACCTTTTTTTTAGAACTATCACTCACAAAAATCCAAGTATTTACAGGTCCAAATATTCTGTAGATTTGCACTTGTCTAAAATGGTTATTTGCATGTATCACTTTGTACATTTTTTTTTTCTGCAGTAGTCAATATATACCTTAAAAAAGATGTGCATAATGTATATTTGCACGCATTCCGGGAGACTAAGATTTGATACATCAAAATAGTTCCTTTATCTATAAAGATAAAGTATGCACAAAGACCCTATTAGTCATCATTCTTGCTATATAATGCAAGGTGTGGTGACAATCAATAATGTAATATTATCATTGTTCAGTCTTTCTTTTTTAATATCATGTTGCTTTTGACATTTTAGTTAAATATTGGCCTTCTATCTGGGGTGTATGCATGGAGTTAGCCTATTGACTTATTATTTGTCTCTCCTTCGTTTCAGTTTTAACATTTCCTTTTTGACATAGGTTGGCAACAAAGCTGCAGTACTTGGTTTTGTAGGGGCACCATGGACAATTGCCACTTACATTGTTGAAGGTGGCATGACACGTACATATACAACTATAAAAAGGATGTGCCATACCGCACCACATGTTCTGAAGGCTCTTCTTTTGCACTTGACACAAGCAATATCCGACTATATCATTTTTCAAGTGAAATCAGGAGCTCAGTGCATACAGATTTTTGATTCTTGGGGTGGACAGTTGCCGCCTAATGTTTGGGAGCAATGGTCAAAACCATATATTAAACAGGTTATGAACTCAAAATTTTCTCTTTTCTACTTTTTTTACTGTTGACGCTTATGTTTCCTCAAGCTGTAATTTTTGTTTAGAGGTCAATAGGTGACCTTCTTGATTTGATTTTTCAATCTTGGTAATTTCTATTTTAATTTGAATGAGATAATTCTGACATCAAGAACACATCACTTCAATTTCCAACTTCGCCCTCTGATAGTACCTTTACAAATGTAGATAGTGAGTTCAGTGAGAAAAGAGTGCCCTCAGACACCGCTTGTGTTGTACATCAATGGTAATGGTGGTTTACTTGAGCGCATGACAGAAACTGGAGTTGATGTGATTGGTCTAGATTGGACAGTGGATATGGCAGATGCAAGACGACGTCTTGGAAGTAGTGTTAATGTGCAAGGAAATGTCGACCCAGCTTATCTCTTCTCTCCACATCCAGTTTTGACTGATGAAATACATAGGTCAGTGGCATTTGTTTTTAGTTGTCTAATTGCTGTCGTTATTCTTTTATAATTTACAGCCTAAATTTTTCTTGTATGTGCTGTTAGTATTCTGAAATCTGAACATTCCAGAGTGGAGGCTAACATTGTAGGTTAAATTTGTAAAAATAGTATACTCAATTTATTTTCCCAAACATAATTGAAAGGTGTATATCTCTGTTTCTGAGAAAAAAATTGGAGAATTTGGTAAGTAAAATAATTAAGACACTTAAAAACAAATTAAAAAATCATAAAATATTTTACTTTGTTTCTATGGAAACATTGTCCTGGGAAAATATTTTTATGAATTTTATAATGATTGTAGCAATAGAAAATCATGGTTAATGGAATTTTTTTAGTCAATGGATATATATATATATATATATATATATATATTTTTTTTTTTTTTTGAGGAAAGTGGCTTCCTTTGCAAAGAATGGAAGTTATTTTGTTAAAAATATAGGCATTCAAAAATCTAGAACATTGGGTTGATGACTGACGTTTAGGATTAAGAAAGAGGAATTTTCAAAATGCATCCTGAAGTTTAGTTATGTCATAACATGGACTATTTGCACATTGCTCTAGGACTGTACCTTTTTGTTGGGATAGTTTCCTTTGAGATCCCCATGTCTTGACTTGATTACTGAACATCCTTAAGTTATTTAGATTTGTATCTAAATTTTTAATGTAATCTTGCTTTGACGGTTACCAATTCTTGCTCCCTACTTATATAACAAGTTGATTCCAACCTGAAATAAAGACTTCTTACTTTTACCAATGTATGCATTTGTTTCATTTTTTCGTCTCTTGTAGAAGTCACTTTCTTTTTCCATCTAAGAGTGTCACTACAAGTGTATCAAATGTGTCAGACAACCAAAGTTTTAAACTTGTATCAAATCATCACATTGCACGCTCTCATTTTATTTCACCTGGCTGATTCACAATGCCTCATCTATTTTGATTCACATTGTCATCAACTGTATAGATTTTGCAACCTTTTTCAGGGCTAGACCTTATACTAACACCACTCGTTATGTAAATCTACACCAATCTTTCTATGACCTTGTGCTGCAGTCTCAGTGACTGGAACTGCTTCATCTTCTTCAAGTTGTCCTTGATAATATATGACGATTGCTCTTTTCTTTTCCTATAAACCTAGCATACCCTTACAAAAGATATTTTTATCTTTTATAAAAAAATAATTCCACCGTGCCAAATATATGAATTTATTTTCAATGGTTCTCAATCATCCAAAGATGACTTCTTAACTGTCATATAGCATTAGGGAGTGACTTTCCAAACTTTCCTGATATTGTGAACTTATTCTGAACCAAGCATAAGAGAGTAGCTTGATTTTCAATAATTGTAATTCAGAGTAACAACAGGTAGATGCAACACTTGGCACCATTGACTTAAATTCATGTATTTTAACTATACTATAGTCTGTAGGAACTACATGGACAATCTGATAAATGAATTACATTATAAACACTAATGTTTAGCATAGCACATATATCATAACGACCATGATAGATTGCTAGCATTCAGTGCTCTGGCTTTTGGATTGACTATGTAATCAGGAAATTATTAGAATATTCCTATCCTACCTGTTGAAAGGAAAATGTTGTATCATTCTAACTAAAAGCTATCTTTGGATAATTTTCTCCAATTAAAATTACCACCAAAAAGCAGTACATGACCAATTGTTCATTTGCAGGGTTGTGAAATGTGCCGGTCGAAAGGGCCATATTCTTAATCTGGGCCATGGTGTTCTTGTGAATACCCCAGAAGAGGCTGTTGCTCATTTCTTTGATGTTGTGAGAAGCTTGAGCTATGATACACTTTTTGAAGATGACATGGCCACCAAAGAATTAGAGCCCCTAAGTACATTGTAAAATTTATGAGCCAAACTAGCCTTCCATTTTTCCCTATTACTTGAGGGTGCTGTAATTCGGTAATCAGTGGGGAATATTATCCATGCTAAATTCTGTCAAAAACTGTCATGTGAGAATATTTTTCTTCTCATCACTTTTATGCAAATTAAATACTTTTTTCTGCAAACGCTTATCTTTCCCATACAAGGTCATCGTCACGGCATGGAAGTTTGTAAAACTGAGGAAAACTGCAAACTAGTGCATTAATCTAACTCAGTATTTTGTATCAATAGCTATCTGAGTATGTAGAAACATTTTTCTGGTTCTTTCAGTGTCTTATGCGATATACATGTTCTAAATTTTTAAATATTTAGTTGATGTCTTTTTCATTCTTATGTGAAGGAGCAATTATATGATTCTTGTGTTCATGATCTGTGCTGATGAAACTTGATTGGCCTAAACCACATGGCCAAATTGCCTAGATCCAATTATTGATCGTAGTCACTGAAACTAATCAAGCATATTAATATTGACCAACACGAATAGTCTCTAAAAATGCTTCCTGCCCTAGTCTCCAGTTGACATGGTTGGCAGTATAACATATTTGGGATGGGCACTATTCTTTGTTAAACGTCTTCTTTTACATTTTTGTTACTGCTTTTCACTCACTGGTTGTCTTGTTCTTATGGTCTAGCTTGACATGGATTAATTTGGTTTTACATTCCTCAACATGGTTTTAAATTAGGAAAGAATCATGTGCGATTTTTTTTTTATTTAGCACTGTTGTCTTTGTCCGTGGATTAACACATGCTAGTTAATCACGCTTACTTTTAAATGCATCAACAATATTCTTCTCTTGCAATTTGCAAATAATGCAAGAGATGCTTATAAAGCTTCTCATAATATTTCACATGTACATTTCAATTTTTTTCCCCTTAGCAAATTGCTGTGTTGGAGACAATTTATTGCCATTCTTTTGTGAGCATATGCCTATCCTGCAAATTCTCATTGGAACATTCTGCTTCAGAAGCAAAAGTAGAACTACTATGCCTTCCCCAGTTAAGGTTTCTTCTAATTGTCCTTTTTTCTCTAAGCAATTTTTTTAAATTAAATATCTGGTGTTGGAATCCGTAATTATTACCTTTTCAAGAATACAGATAGATATTTGCTTAATTTGGCCATCAACAAGAGAGAAATATTTGAAACTCACAAAGTTCTGATGCTTCAAAAAAATGCTTACATAAACTAATGAAGTGCTTGTGTCAATTTGATTTATTATGTTCACAGCCCAAGATGAATGTGCGGTTGCATAATCCAATTGTAAACTGCAGCAAGTGCAACTATCAAATTTGTGATGTTTCTGTGGGGTTGGCTTCGATGCTGAGAATTGTGACAATGAGTTTTCCTTTCAAATCATGAAAGGGGAGTCCATTTATTTTATTTTTTATAAAAAAACATCCCATTTTATTGTTCAACTATGTATAATTACTTAATTCCCTCTGGTACTATTCAATAATGTTTAGTAATATTATCTCCTGTTTAAATCTCCCATCAATTTCTAAACCGATCTGGTGCCTTAAAGCTGATACAAAGTGTAGTTGTTAAATATGTTGTAATAAATATGATTTTATAATTGTTACAATATGAATGCTATATGAATAAATTGAATCCGTATTGTAGTAATTATAGTCTCGTAATTATTACAATAGTTGTAATAGTTATGATTTTATATCTGCTACAACTAGATGAGTAAGTTGAATCCGTATTGTAACAATTATAATTTCCTATCAATGTTGAATGATTTAAGTATGTATTTTAACAGCTATGAAATCATAGCGTTGCTATAATATATGTAGAAGTAAAAAATTGTAGCTATTATAACGTCACGCATTCGGCTGACTCAAGATTTTGATTGGAAATATAATATTAAAGTACAGTTAAATCATTATACATGATTGAATAATAAGATGGAGTATTATTTTAATAAACAAATTTAAGACGGACGTCTCTTTAATGATTTAGAAAAAATAGAGGTTTTGTTTTACTTTTGCTCCATAAGAGATGAGTCTTTTTAGTAGGAATCTTGCTTTTTTTACTTGTGGATACAAAAAGTTATTTATTATTATGTTGTGCACACACTTTTACTCTCATAGTCTCATGTTAATTTAAATATTGTATTAGGTGTTATGGATGAATTGTTTAAGGTTCTTGAGAACCTATAATATAAAAATAAAAGCTTGGGCACAATATGCACTTATTCCCTGTAAAATATATAAATGATAGACGTTGAAAATTTCAGTGTTTTTCAGTAGGATCATATTCAATTTTCAAATTTACTTGTTTTAGGTATAAATACTGTTTGCCTTGTTCTTCCACATACTTTGACGAGGCAGAGTGATGGAACCATGCCGAGCAAAAAAGTGGCTAGCTAATTAATGTTTCGTCAATGGCAAACCACGCATTCATTATTCTAATTCTCTATCTATAATACATTATTTTGTTCTCAAGCATCCATGATCACATCATCAAATTATCTCTATGCATGTTTACTAAATGCATCTTTCTTTCTATTATTAATAGGTATCATTCTCCACATTAAGCTAAAATTTAGCCACTACCCCACTCTTTCATCCACTTGCACCAACATGATCTCATCTACCTATGCTCTTTAAATGCTCTCCTATGTCAATCTCTCCATTCACTCATTGCAGCACCAACAAAGAGCTAGCTTCACATACATCAACAATCACTCTATTCTTCAGGTAAGATATATAAATAGATTTTTGTTTTTAAATTTTCTTGTATACATGTGCTATCGATGTTGTTTTCTTATATGTAGAACTACAATGAACGGAAAGAAAGGTAGCAGTATTCGGATCGACATTTGCTTGCCGCCAAACACGACACAACAATCAGAAACCATGAAGAAATCTGCCAATGATATTCATGATGGCAAAGACGCGATACCAATGAGGAAATTGATGATGGAAGTATGGGAGTTCGTCATAGAGGACACAAACAGGATGACCTTTTCCCTCAAGGTTGGCTTGGCTTGCCTCCTAGTCTCCCTTCTCATTCTCATCCAGAAACCCTATCAAGTCTTCGGCACCAACATCATTTGGTCGATCCTCACCGTCGCCATCATGTTCGAGTACACAGTTGGTAAAACCTTAATCACACACCATCCTATCAATTAACTAGTCTGCCTATATATAAATATAATCACTGACTTGTTATTCCCTACTTAATTAATTATAGGCGCCACCTTTAATCGAGGGTTCAATCGAGCATTGGGGAGTTTACTTGCCGGAATCTTTGCCATTGTAGTGATCCAAGTAGCGATGTCCAGTGGCCACATTGCAGAGCCTTATGTCATTGGTCTCAGCATCTTCCTCATCGGTATAAATTACTAGCTAGCTCCTTAATTAATTGCACCAGTGACGTGAATTCGTTATATATATATGCCTGCATTAATTAACGTACGCTTGCAGGATCGGTAGCCTCGTTCATGAAGCTGTGGCCGTCGCTGGTGCCGTACGAGTACGGGTTCAGGGTCATCCTCTTCACCTACTGCCTCATCATCGTGTCGGGCTACCGGATGGGGAACCCCGTGAGGACGGCGATGGACCGGCTCTACTCCATCGCCATCGGCGCCATCGTCGCCGTCCTCGTCAACGTCCTCATCTTCCCCATTTGGGCCGGCGAGCAGCTCCACAAGGAGCTCGTCAGCCATTTCAACGCCGTCGCCGATTCCCTCGAAGGTATTAATATATACATGCTGCTGCTGATGATCACTTAGCTAATTCCTAGCTAGTTCAAAATATTACAGAGTGCGTGAGGAAATATCTGAGCGACGACGGATCGAACCACCCGGAGTTCTCGAGCACAGTGATGGACGACTTCCAAGACGAGCCAGCGTACCGCAAGTGTCGAGCCACCTTAAACTCCTCTGCCAAGCTTGATTCATTGGTAATTAATCGATCGATTGAGATTTAATTTGTACCAAATTAACCAATTCTAATTATATGCAGGCGAGCTCTGCAAAATGGGAGCCTCCTCATGGAAGATTCATGCAGATGTTCTATCCGTGGGGGGAGTACGTGAAAGTTGGAGCCGTGCTTCGCCATTGCGCTTACGAGGTCATGGCCCTGCATGGCTGCCTCCACTCCGAGATACAGGTACCTCTTTAATTTGACATCGAATCAGAATTAAGGCAGCTAATTAATTGGAATAGCATCATATGCTGTGAAATTAATCTCGAATTTAGCATCCGAATCCGATTCCATGAAACCTTAATGGAACGTCGACGTCCATTGTATTGTAAGAACACTAGCTAGCTCTTTGGTTTTCTCTCTTTCTAATTCAGGCGGCTTACAATCTGAGGTGCACGTTCCGCACGGAGATTCTCGACGCCACCGACCAGGCGGCGGAGCTCCTCCGCCGCTTGGCCAAGGACATCAACAACATGAAGCACAACGTGCAGACGAGCCTCCTCAAGCACGTCCACGGCTCGTCGGAGCGCCTCCAACGCTCTGTCGACGTGCATTCCTATCTCTTCACCTTGCGCGGCCACCAAGACGCCTCCCCCCCTTCCAAACCATCCTCCAGGCTCTCCAATACCTTCTCATTTAACAACAATAACAATGACGAGGAGACAACAGCGGTGCAAGCTGAGTCATACCATGAGATGATGAGGAGACAGCAACGGCGGCTCCACTCGTGGCCGTCGAGGGAGGTGGACGGCTTCGAGGAGGATGCCGCCGCCGGGGCCGACTCGTTCCCGAGGATGCGCGCGCTGGAGAGCACCGCCGCCTTGTCGTTGGTCACCTTCACTTCCTTGCTCATCGAGTTCGTAGCTCGGCTCGATCACTTGGTCGAGGCCGTGGCTGAGCTTGCCAAGTTAGCCAACTTCAGGCAGGACGTGGCATGCTAAACCCGAAATGTAACACAATAAGTTGATTTCATGTATACATTTGTATTCTAGAGGGATATTAACGCTAGACTTATAACGCGCACATAAATGGGCCTTTATTTGGGCCTTTCGGGCCCAAATTCCAGATAAGCGTAAGGGGAATCTGCCTGTGCAATCCGCTGCTTCTCTGTCTATCCTCTTATCCGACCGTCAGGTGGGCGACCTTCTCACTTCGCTCCTCTCATGGCGGGTCTCCTCGCTCCCTCTTCCTCCTCCGCCGCCGGCGCCGGCGGACTCTATGGATCCACGCGTCGAACTCCATCCCTCTCCGTCGCTCCTCTCTTTCCGACTTCGCTTCCCGGTGAGACGGTTTAGTACCATTACGGCTTAGTTCTGACTCGTAACGCTCTTCTCGCTCGATTCACTTCGCAGTTTTTCACCGGAGAGGTCTCGACGGAGGAGGACGAGTTGGGTTTAAGAACCGCACCCGCCTTGTGACCCCCAAGGCCATCGCCGCCACTGAGCTCGCCTCCACCGAAGAGGTAATGCCTTTTGTGCGCTGAGATCCTTCTTCGATGTGTGATTGCGATTAGGGATTTTGGCAGGGGAAGACGCTGGCGAGCGAAAGCCAGCGGCCGGTCTACCCTTTCTCGGCCATAGTGGGGCAGGACGAGATGAAGCTTTCTCTACTTCTCAACGTGATCGACCCCAAGATCGGAGGCGTCATGATCATGGGCGACCGCGGCACCGGCAAGTCCACCACCGTCCGCTCGCTGGTCGACCTTCTCCCCGAGATTAAGGTGGTCGTGGGTGACCCCTTCAACTCTGACCCCGAGGACCCCGAATCCATGGGCATGGACGTCCGTGAGCGTCTCGTCCGCGGAGAGCGGCTCTCTGTCGCCTCCACCAAGATCACCATGGTCGATCTCCCTCTCGGTGCCACCGAGGACCGCGTCTGCGGTACCATCGACATAGAGAAGGCGCTCACCGAGGGCGTCAAGGCCTTCGAGCCCGGCCTGCTCGCCAAGGCTAACAGGGGCATCCTCTACGTCGACGAGGTGAATCTTTTGGACGACCACCTGGTGGACGTGCTCCTTGACTCCGCTGCCTCCGGATGGAACACCGTGGAGAGGGAGGGAATCTCCATTTCTCACCCCGCTCGCTTCATTCTAATCGGTTCCGGCAACCCCGAGGAGGGTGAGCTCCGGCCGCAGCTCCTCGACCGGTTCGGAATGCATGCCCAAGTCGGCACCGTGCGGGATGCAGAGCTGAGAGTCAAGATCGTCGAGGAGAGAGCTCGGTTCGACAGTGACCCCAAGGGGTTCAGAGAAACATACCAGGCTGAGCAAGAGAAGCTACAGCAGCAGATTGCCTCGGCACGCAGCTCGCTTCCTTCGGTGCAAATCGACCGTGATCTTCGTGTGAAGATATCGAAAGTCTGCGCAGAGCTCAATGTGGATGGTCTGAGAGGGGACATCGTCACCAACAGGGCTGCCAAGGCCTTGGCTGCATTGAAAGGTAGGGATAAGGTGACTGTGGAAGACATAGCCACAGTCATTCCCAACAGCTTGAGGCACCGGCTTCGGAAAGATCCTCTCGAATCCATCGACTCAGGCGTGCTCGTCATCGAGAAGTTCTATGAGGTCTTTGGATGAGCAACTCTACGAGGTAAAATTTTCAAGAATTCCAAGAACCATTTGGATGTTTTTTAGATCATTGTCACATTGATTTCTTAAGCTCTACAATTTTAAGCTGTTATATTTTGTGGAGAGCGTGATGGTAGAAGAATTCCAAGAATCATTTGAATGTCTTATACATCATTGTCACATAGATTTCTTAAGCTCTACAATTTTAAGTTGTTTACTTTGTCAAGAGTGTTATGGTCTGAGAATACTCATCAAGTTCGTTTTTTCTGAAAGATTAAATATTTTGTGGTAAAAATGATAGTGTTCGTTTCTATTTTTTAAAAAATTTTATTTAGTTTTATTTTTTAAATTAATTTAGTTTATTATTTTTTCATTAATACTTATATATGTATTTTAATTTTATTTTTTAATTAGTTTTGTTTTTTCATTAATATTTATATATATATATATTTTAATTTTATTTAATTTTTATTTAGTTTTATTTTTTTAATTAATTTTATTTATTATTTGTTCATTAATACTTATATATATATAATTTTATTTAGTTTTATTTTGTTAATTAATTTTGTTTATTATTTTTTTAAAAATATTTTTAATTTTTATTTAGTTTTATTTCTTTAATTAATTTTGTTTATTATTTTTTTATCAATTTTTTTAATTTTATTTTGTCAAAATCTCTCTTTTCCTTTAAATTACTTTAATTATCTTTCTAATTCGACACTTAAATTATTCCCATCCAACTCTTGGCACATGTTAAAACATTTTATCCTGTTAAATCATCTTTTCCTCCAACCATTGAGTCCTTTGTTGGTGCAATTGATCCAAGTTTGATAGGTACGATCATGGTTTTGATGTGTTTGTCAAAGAATTTAAGTTAGACTTTCATATGTGTTTGATATGTGTGTTTGAGTCTTGCAGGACTTGGTGAAACACACATGAGGAGCTTGGTGCAACTAAGCTTGGGAAGCTCATCCTAGGGATAGGATCCTTGAGTCGGTGAAGGATGGTTTGGAAGGTATCCGAGGGACTGCCGGACGAGGAGCAACGGAGTGGAGCCAAGGGAAGTAGACTTCAAGGCAACGTGAATGATGACACGGAGAGGAGCCGCGGGCTCGGGTGCATCTCAGGGACAAAGGCCGAGGAAGAGGACTTTAAGGGCGACTCCGGAGAGAATGAGTGTGAGTGTGTAACAAGGTGCAGTCCAGTCGGTTGCAACTTTTAGCAGTCAACTGCACCAGTCGACTGCATGTTTTAGCAGTCGACTACACCAGTCGACTGGCAGCGAACAGAAGCATTCTATTCGGTCAGCAAATAGCTATCAGTCGACTGCTAGTTTTAGCAGTCAACATGTAAATAACCGTTGACAGACCGTTGGTGCTGCAAAATAGCCGTTGGCTACCTCCAACGGTAGTACCAGTCGACTGATGGTTTTGCCAGTCGACTAGTGTCGAGATGAGTTGATATGATGATCAACTCTCTCCTCTTATTTAAAGGAAGCTTTGGGGCTTGAAGGAACTCACTGATTATTGTTGAATCACTCATTGTCATTGCCCAAAGCTTCCAAGCCTACTCTCTTCCTCCTAAATGTAAGTTCATCTTGTAAGAGGAAGAGAACCTTGTGAGAGGTTGTACTCCACCGAGAAGGAGTAAGCTCTAGCCGGAGATTGCCGAGGATTGATCCATCGAAGGATCAAGGGTTCGTCCACCTCAAGGACACGCCGTGTGTTAGGATCCTTCGTACTCGGCTAGAGAGGGGGGTGTGAATAGCCGCCCCAAATCGCTCGTTTCTTCCTACAATTCGTTAGCGCAGCGGAAAAATAAACTAGAAACGAAAGGAAGACTACAAACCTCAAACAAACCGATGTAACGAGGTTCGGAGATTAGGGCTCCTACTCCTCGGCGTGTCCGTAAGGTGGACGACTCCAGTCAATCCGTCGGTGGATGAGTCCCCGGAGAACCGGCTAATACAAACTCCTTATGGGTGGAGAAACCTCGCCACAACACACTCTTGCAACAGCAAGTAAGGAGAGTACAGAAATACAAAGAAAAACAGCAAGAAATACAACAGTAAGAAAACTCTTGCTTGCCTTCTCTTCGACTGGAAGAAGCAGCAGCTCCAAGCGCCTACAACAGCAGGTGACCAGCCAAAAGGAAGCTCACGCAAAGCTTCAACGCTTCAAGAACTCAGCAGAGCTCAGCAGCAGAAAGAAGAGGAAGAAGGAGAGAGACGCACAGCAGATGCCCTTGATCCTTTATACCTGCGAAGAAGAAACAGTGAAGAAACTAGCCGTTGCGTCGCAACGGCTAGGACCCTGATCGGTCCACAGACCGATCAGGGAAGAGGTGGATCGGTCCACAGACCGATCCCCTTCCTTTCCTTCTCGCGATGCTCGTCTCTGATCGGTCCACAGACCGATCAGGACATCGATCGTGGACCGATCGCCGCTTTCTTTCGCCTGTTTTCTTATCGACGGCCGATCGATAACCAACAGAGCTTCGATATCGATCGGTCACGGACCGTCGAGAAAATATAGACACCGGATCGGTCGGTGACCGATCCGAGCTTGGTTTTGCCCAAACCAAGTCCCAAGACTTCAAACCAATATCCGGTCAACCTCGACCTATTGGTACTTCATCCCTAGCATCCGGTCACTCCCTCGACTGCTAGAACTCCCCGCCAAGTGTCCGGTCCAATCCTTTGACCTACTTGGACTTTCCTCAACACCGGATGTCCGATCATCCCCGATCCATCTGGATTTTCCTGCTCGCTTCACTTACGGGACTTTCACCGCTTCACTCACGATTTCCACACCGCCTAACATCCCGTTAGGACTTTCCCACCGCTCGGCTTCACTCACCGGGACTTTCACCGGCTTCACTCACCGGGACTTTCCTTTCACCTAGCTTCACTCACTAGGATTTTCACCGCCGCTTCACTCGATTTCCACACCGCCTAGCTTCACTCACTAGGTCTTTCCTCTGGCTTCACTCACCGGGACTTTCTCCAACCGCTGGCTTCACTCACCAGGACTTTCCGACTGCCTGGCTTCACTCACCAGGACTTTCTCCCGTGCCAAACTCCCTGTTTGGACTTTCCCCGTGCCAAGTCTCCATACTTGGACTTTCCGCGTGCCAAGCTACCTGCTTGGACTTTTCCCCGTGCCAAGTCTCCGTACTTGGACTTTTCCAGTGCCAAGTCTCCATACTTGGACTTTTCGCGTGCCAAGCTCCCTGCTTGGACTTTTCCGTTTGCCAAGTCTCCATACTTGGACTTTTCAGGTCAACCAGGTCAACCTTGACCTAGGGTTGCACCAATAATCTCCCAACCATCTATTCTTGTCTCACATCAAGAATACAACTCTTCCACGAGTGTCAAACATCAACATGCAACTCAACTAGGTCAATCTTGACCTAAGGTTGCATCAACAATCTTCCCAAGTCAAACATCAAAATACAACTCGAGTCAAGTCAACTCGAGTCGGGTCAACCAGGTCAACCTTGACCTAAGGTTGCACCAACACCGTGGAGTAGGAGTAATCTATCTCTGAACCACGTAAATGAATCGTGTTAGCGTTTGTATTCTTGTTTATATTCGTTGTTTTAGTTTTCGTATTCCGCTTGTGTAACTAACCTTGTAGAGAGGAATCGAAGTTGGGGGTGACCTAGCTATCCAACCCCCCTTCAAGCCGGCCATCGATCTCTAACATCCTTGACACATAACACATGTCAGAATCTCTCACACTCTTTAAATTACTCATCCTCCAACCATTGACACTTGTCAAAATACCCCCTCCCTTTAAATTATCCCTCTTCAACGTTTGACATATGTCAGAACCTCCTCTCCTTTTAAATTACCTCCATTCCAGCCTTTGACATATGTCAAAATCTCTCATCACTTTGAATTACCCCCCCTTTCAACCCTTGACACATGCCAAAATCTCTCATCCCTTTAAATTACCCTACTTTTAACTCTTGACATATGTCAGAATTCCTCACTCTCTTTAAATTACCCATCTTTCAATCCTTGACACATGTCAATGTTGGATCATGAGAATTCGATAGAGGGGGGGGGGGTGAATATCGTTTCGAAAAATAACGAGTGTAAGCGCGGCGGAATTAAAAACAATAGACAAATGAACACCGTGTTTTTACTTCGTTCGGAGCCTGTGACGACTCCTACTCGAAGGCCCGCACTCCGTGAGTACTTTCGTTGGGCAATTTACTAGCAATTCGAAATAATAATTACAAAGACAGCACAAGAGATGCTAATAAAAAGTAAAACAAAGCTATACCGACAGAAGGAAAACTACAAGGACAAGAGCGCGTTGACGGAGATTCGTAAGCGTCGTTGGAGCGCAGAGCAGCAGAGCAAGCAATCTAAGAGTTCTAAAATTGATCGATGAAGCTCCACCCCTGGGACTTCTTTTATATGCTGCTCTGGGCGCCCGGATCTCTTCCGGGCGCCCGGAAGCAAGTATTATCCATGCCGAGTCGTCGCCACGGGCGCCCGGACCTCCTATTTCCAGAAATTCCTTCTCCTGCAAAATAGAGTTAGTCCGATGCAAATATATATCCTGTAAAATAGATTGTTAGCACAATTAAAGTTCAACAAAGTAATATGATTTAATAGAAAAGAGTATGACTTAAATTCCGTCTTTCCGAGACCGGAATCTAGTCACGATCTCGTCTTAGATATCCGAAATGGATCTAAGTCGGATCGACGCCTAATGTTTCCTTCCCGGGAACGCGTCCTCGCAGTCACTCCCCTCCAGTGACTTACCTTACTTACCTGCCCTTCGACCCGTCTGGACTTCTCGCCAGCAGCCCGTCGACCTAGCTGGACTTCGTGCCTAAGCGTCCGGTCAGCCCGTCGACCCGCTTGGACTTCGTGCCAGCTATCCGGTCAGCCCGTCGACCTCGCTGGACTTCGTGCCAGACATCCGGTCAGCCCGTCGACCTGTCTGGACTTCTCCTGCACACTCGATCAAAGTGTTAGACAACAACAAACTAACTTTACCTGATTTGTCATTCATCAAAACCTGAGTTAGACCGTTAGTGCTACCCGCACCAACAATCTCCCCCTTTTTGATGGAATGACAACCTGGTTAAGTTAGTGAAAACAGATGCAAGAAAAAACAAGTAAAAACGAGTAAATGGTTTTTAAGTTAAGTTTTGTGTTTTCAAATTGGTTTAGCTAACTTAGCTAACTTAACTACCTAACCCTCCCCCTTTATCATTCAACAAAAGAACTAATGTCAAGTAAGCATAAATACAGACTTCAGACAAAGTAGAAAATAATGTCAAGTTAACCTAGGGGAGTTTAGAATTAAAAGATAGTTTTACCTTTATTTCTTAAATCCTTGAAAAAAAAACTAAGTCTTGAAAAATAGCTGATTTATAACTTAGTAACTTTGAAAAATTTTTAAGTTTGCAAACATCACTTTTAAAAAAAATTTCAACACTAAGTTTTTGCAAATCAAATTATCAAAATTAAGTTAAACCTAATTTTTCAGAACTAGATTCAGGATAATTTTTAAAGTGAAGTTAAACATTTAGAAAAATAATCTTGAACTTTACTTTTAGTTTTCAAAGGAGTTTGGTAAAATTAATTTTGGTAAAGTAAGATTACAAAAATAATTTTTAAAATAATTTTTAAAATGAAGGAGTTTTCAAAATAATTTTGTAAAATTCTTTTTCCAAAATCAAATTTTCAAAGTTCAAAAGTACTAGTTTTAAAACCATTGTTTAAAATACTTGAAAAGTTCAGTTTTCAAAAACTAAGTAAAAAGGATAAAAAGTTTGTAATTTAAAACAAACAATTTTGAGTTGATTTAAAAAAAATTCATAATTTTAAACAAGTTTATTTTGAAGATTGATTTTTAAATTTTGATTTTCAAAATTAAGTTTAAAATTCAATTTGAAAAACTGAATTAGTTTTATTTCTCCCCCTGAACCTGACATTAAATCAAATGTCTAACCAGTTAGTTACTGACTGACTATCAAAAGATAGCAACTTTCACTTGGTTAGTCAAGTTAAGTTCAAACTTAACTTGATTAATGTATATTTTGTGTTTAACGCCCAGACTTATATCGATGCACTGAAATAAGCATCTTAAGTCTTAGGCAAGTGGCCTATGCATATTACCCCTTTCTATGTTCATCAAACACAAGCAAGGTAATCCTAGGGTTTTGGTGAGATGCTCAAAAACTAGTCCTATGGGTACATTCTTTTTAAGGATTTTGATCTAGTCTAAGGCTAAAAGTATATATATATATATATTTTAAAATCTAAAAATAGGAAAGTTTTGAAAATGAAACATGTTTAACCTATAATTTGAGAACAATCATTTTTGAAATTTTGAAAAGCCTAGTCTATTAGGCACATTCCTTGTTTTCTACGCAAATTGCTAAATTCACTTTCAGGGAGTGGTTTGGTGAATATGTCAGCTAAGTTTGACTTGGACTCAATGTATTTGAGCTCAATGTCACCCTTAGTAACATGATCCCTGATAAAGTGGTACCTGATTTCAATGTGTTTGGTTCTTGAATGATGCACTGGATTTTTTGTTAAATTGATTGAGCTAATATTGTCAATTAAAACTTTTACATTTGTGATTTTTAAGTCGAAATCTTTTAAGGTGTCCATCATCTATAATAATTGGGCTACACATTCTCCTATGGCTATGTATTCTGACTCAGTTGTAGATAGTGCAATATAGTGTTGCTTTCTACTAAACCAGCTAACAAGTGATGGGCCTAGTAGTTGGCATCCACCACTTGTGCTTTTGCGGTCTAATTTGCACCCATCATAATCTAAGTCAGAATACCCTATTAATTCAAAGTTATTGGTCCTAGGATACCAAATTTCTACATTTGTTGTTCCCTTAAGATATCTAAAAATTCTTTTGACTTGAGTCAAATGGGATTCTTTAGCACAGGTTTGGTATCTAACACACATACTAACTGCAAATAAAATATCAGGTCGACTTGCAGTTAAGTAAAGTAGATTACCTATTGCACTTCTATAATACCTTAGATCCACTGGTTTTCCATTTGAGTCATTGTCTAAGATTGTGTTTACTGCCATAGGTGTTTTTATTTCTTTTGTATTTTCCATTCCGAATTTTTTAAGTAATTCTTTAGTGTATTTGTGTTGATAAATGTAATTTCCTTCATTTGTTTGTTTGATTTGTAATCCTAGGAAATAGGTCAATTTTCCGACTAAGCTCATTTCAAATTCTTGTTCCATTAGGTTAATAAATTCTTCTAAAATGTCTGAGTTAGTTGAACCAAATATTATATCATGTACATATATTTGTGCTATAAATATGTCGTTATTTAATAATTTAACAAACAAGGTTGGGTCAATTTGACCTTGGTTGAATCCTTTGGATGTTAAGTAAGATGTTAGCCTTTCATACCATGCCCTGGGTGCTTGTTTAAGTCCATATAATGCTTTCTTTAACTTAAAGACATAATCAGGGTGTTCTAGATTTTCAAACCCAGGAAGCTGACCTACATAAACTTCTTCTTTTATTAGTCCATTGAGAAAAGCTGACTTAACATCCATTTGATATAGTTTGAATCCCTTATGGGCTGCATAACTTAGTAACATTCTAATGGATTCTAATCTGGCTACTGGGGCATAGGTCTCATCGTAGTCAAGTCCTTCAACTTGACTGAACCCTTTGGCAGCTAGTCTAGCCTTATTCCTAGTAATTTTCCCAGTTTCACTTAATTTATTTCTAAATATCCATTTTGTTTCTATTATTTTCTTATCTTTAGGTGGTGGTACTAGATCCCAAACTTCATTACGCTCAAATTGAGCTAGTTCTTCTTGCATAGCGATGATCCAATCTGGATCAAATAGGGATTCAGCTACAGTTTTGGGTTCAATTTTTGAAATCAGGGAAATATGACTTAGGTTCCTAAAGGATGATCTGGTCTGAACCCTTAGGTCTGGGTCACCAATTATTTGATCAGTTGGATGGTTAGGGTTGACTCTTATAGTTCTAGGGGGTTGATTTTCTTGAGTGTATTTATCTTCTTCATAGTCTAGGGATTGATTGGTTTCTTTAGAATTATTATTTTCAATAGGTTGAAGTTGAGTTTGTCCTTGGGTTTCTTCAAATTTTACATTTGTGGTTTCCTCGATTTTTAACGTAATTTTATTATATATTCTGTAACCCCTACTGTTTAGAGAATATCCTACAAAAATTTCATTTTATACTTTAGAGGTAAATTTTCCTAAGTGTTCTCTAGTATTTAAGATGAAGGCTGGACACCCAAATACTTTAAAATATTTTATGTTGGGTTGTTTGTTATAAAATATTTCAAAGAAGGTTTTATTATGTCTTTTATTTAATGTTGTTCTATTTTGCACATATCACAGCTTCTACCCAAAAATATTTAGGTAAGTTATATTCATTTAACATAGTTCTAGAGACTTCTAGTAAGGTTCTATTTTTTCTTTCTACAATTTCATTTTATTGGGGGGTTTTAGGACACGAAAATTCGTGATGGTAGTCATTTTCAAGACAGAATTTGTTAAAATTATGTTTTTAAATTCTCTCCCGTTGTCACTCCTAATTCTTTTAATTTTAAGATTTTTTTCGTTTTCAATTTGTTTGCAAAAGTTTGTAAAGATTTCAAAAGTTTCGTCTTTATGTTTTAAAAATTTTACCTAAGTAAACCTAGAATAATCATCTATTATTACTAAACAATATAAGTTTCCATTTATGGATTTGACTCCATGGGAGTCAAAAAGGTCTAAATGTAGAAGTTCTAATATTGAGTTGGTTTGTGGCTGATTGGTTGGTTTGTGAGTGGATTTTGTTTGTTTACCTTGTTGACAAGCATTACATATGGTTGAATCTAGGTTAGGTAATTTTGGTAAGCCTCTCACTAGTCCATTTAATTTGCTTATATTTCTAAAGTTGGTGTGAGACATTCTCCTATGTCATAACCAAGTTTCTTTTTTTTGTGTTAAATAACACTTATTTGAAGAAGTGGTTAAGTTGATAGCATAGATGTTGTCTTTTCTAAAACCTTTTAGATTTATAGTAGGATTATCTAGATGTTTGATTAAACACTTTGTGGATAAAAATTTAACCTTATACCTAGTATCACACAATTGACTTATACTCAGGAGATTATATTTAAAATTCTCGACAAGTAGAACATTTGTAATTATGAAATCTATTTTTAATTCAATATTACCTATACCAATTACCTTGAGATTGTCGTTGTTTCCAAAGGCAACTGTTCCTAAGCTTTTGTAAGTGAGTTGAGTGAACTTGGTGTGATCTCCAGTCATGTGTTTGGAGCAACCACTGTCCAAAATCCACTTGGTTTCCTACAATGAGTAGGAATTTAGGTTAGTCTTTTAAGATTTTTATTTTTTTATTTTTTATTTTTTTGAAATAATTTTTAAAGTTAAAATTTAAAATAATTTTTAAAGTTAAAATTTAAAATAATTTTTAAAGTTAAAATAAATAAATAATTTTTAAATATTTAATTTTTAAAATATTTTTTTTAAAAGTTAATTTAATTTTTAAAATAATTTTTAAAGTTAATTAAAAAAATAATTTTCTTTTAAAGTTAATTTTTAAAATAATTTTTAAAGTTAGGTTAATTTTTAAAATAATTTTTAAAGTTAATTTAAAAAATAATTTTTTAAAGTTAATTTAATTTTTAAAATAACTTTTTAAAGTTAATTTAATTTTTAAAGTTAAATTAATCGTAATTCATTTTAGTTATTTAATTCGAAATTTGATTAATTCAAAATTTAACTTAACTAATTTAATTCGAAATTTAATTTAATTAACTTAATTTGAAATTTAATTTAATTAATTTAATTAATTTAATTCGAAATTTAATTTTGATCCTTCGTCATCTCACCCGATCTAAGTTTTCAATCAGGGAATCCTATAATTTTGTGTGATGAATTAGATTTAATTATAGAGTTTGGTTTAACTTGTGTTAGATTCAGGTTTAGCTTTGATCTCAACAAATAGGCATTTTTCAGATAAACTTCTAAGCTTGGTGAGTCACTTGGACATCATTAGAAGTAACCAACCTTTCGAGGTTTTCCGAATAGTCCTATCCACGGAGCTTAGTACTAAACCTTGGTCTAACTAGTTAGGATCCATTTAAAGGTAGATTCGGTCGGTTCCACTTGGCCAAATGCACCAGATTGAAGCCATATCTTTCTAGACATGCGATGCCCAAGCTTCCCCAACGTACTATCATCAAAAAATTTAACCAGTACCATGATTCAAGTTAAACTGGGTCCTTTTTAACTAATCCTAATTACCCTGCCGGGTTAGTTTATTTGGGTTACCCTATCGGGTAAGTTAGTTTTGGAGGTGCCAGCTATTCTGGAGCCTCCCCCTGAATTATTGGCCTTTAATTTAAATTTTCGTTTTAGATTTGTGTCTATTTCTTTTATAGTTATAATTAACTTGGTGATAATTTATATTTTGTTGAGTTTTAAAATGTTTAAATTTTGAATTTTTTGATTTAGGTTTGTATTTTGGTTTTTGATTTGGTTTATTCGAGTTTATATAATATATTTTTTCTTTAGGTATATAATATTGATTAAGTCCTACATGCGTGGTCAAACACGCTTTCGGAACCCAAGCTTGATTAGTTGATTTGTATTGAGTTATTAATGATTTAAAAATTTATTTGAGTTCGACTTGTATCCGAGTCCGGTTTTATTATAACACGTCTTTTGATTATTCAGGATTAAGTCTAGATTTTTTGATCTTGTAGTGAATTTTTCTAGCATTTCTTTTAACTTATTAATTTTTGATTTTAATGATGAATTCTCCTCAAGTGTTAGATCTTGAATTGGATTTGAATTTTTGATTTGTTCCTTGAGGTCTTGATTTTCCTCAAGGAGTGATTTGTTTTCATTTTCTATTTTAACCAATTTACTATTTAAGCAGGAAATAATTTTAAAAAAATTTTTGTTTAAATTGAAATATACCTCATCCGGGCCTTCGGAAACGAGTACGGACTCGTGGCTCGATTAGGGTTCGGACCCGTCTTCCGATTCATCTCCCGATTCGTCTTCCGTTTCAGCTTCGCGGGCCATCAGTGCGAGGTGGCTCTGGTGCTTCTGCTCTTCTACCTCCGATTCGTCTGAGGAGGAGTCGCCCCACGTTGCTTTGAGGGCCTTCTTTTTGGTCGACTTCGGTTTGTCGAGCTTCAGTCTTGGGCATTCGTTCTTGTAGTGCCCCTTTTTGTTGCATCCGAAGCAAGTCACGTTCTTTTGTTCCGCGGGAGAACTGATCTTTTGAAGGTCCTTCTTGCTGAAGTTCCTTTTTCTCCCGGTAAACATTTTTCTTACCAAGTTCACCAGGTATTCTTCGTCTTCAGAATCTAGATCGGAATCTTCTTTAGATTCAGACTTGCTCTTCTTTTCTTTGGAGGAGTCTGCAAATAAAGCAACACCTTTCTCGGGTCCAACATTAGTTTGTTCATGTAGTTCTAACTCACAAAAAAGCTCATCTAACTTTAATTTAGATAAATTTTTGGAAATTTTGTAGGCATCTACGATCGATGCCCACAAACTATTACGTGGAAAAACATTTAGTGTGTACCTTATTAAGTCTCTGTTTTCCATCTGGTGGCCTATCGCGTAGAGTCCGTTGAGGATGTCCTTGATCCTCACGTGCAGTTGACTTGCCGTTTCTGCTTTCTGCATTTTTATATTAAATATTTTATTTAAAATTAAGTCTCTTTTTGTTACCTTTGCGTCGCTCGTTCCTTCGTGCAGCTCGATCAGTTTGTCCCATAATTCTTTAGCGTTCTGATGCGGTCCAATCCGGTTCAGCTCTTCTCGTGTTAGACCGTAGTGTAGCGTGTTGATTGCTTTGTTTTCCATCGACGCCTTTTTCCTCATGTCCGGAGTCCACTGTTCCGGGTCTAGTAGATTTCCGGAGTTGTCGACTGGAGCTCGGTAGACCTTTATGACACTGAACCATTGATCGTAGTCCGCCTTTAGGTACACCTCCATTCTTTTCTTCCAGTATGAGAAGTCATCCCCGTTATATAGGGGAGGACGTACTGTGCTGAAGCCTTCTAGTTGAGACATCCTGCACATAAGTAAACAACGACAAAAAAAATATCCCAAGACTTGGTCTTGGATTAGCAGTGCGGGAAAAAATAATAGAAGTATCTAAATTGGTGTTGCACCAATTTAGATTTAATTGCAATGAAAAAAATTTCCAAAACAGGTAATAATACCAGATTGGAATTAAGCGTAAAACTGAAAACCGAAAAATAAAAGTTAATATTTCACCCCCTGTCTGATTGGTGGTTGCACCAAATCAGAACGGTACCTGCTCTGATACCACTTTTTGGATCGTGATAATTCGATAGAGGGGGGGGGGGTGAATATCGATTCGAAAAATAACGAGTGTAAGCGCGGCGGAATTAAAAACAATAGACAAATGAACACGGTGTTTTTACTTCGTTCGAAGCCTGTGACGACTCCTACTCGAAGGCCCGTACTCCGTGAGTACTTTCGTTGGGTAATTAAATAGCAATTCGAAATAATAATGACAAAGACAGTACAAGAGATGCTAATAAAAAGTAAAACAAAGTTATACCGACAGAAGGAAAACTACAAGGATAAGAGCGCGTTGTCGGAGCTTCGTTAGCGTCGTTCTGAAATCTAAGAGTTCTGAAATTGATTGATGAAGCTCCACCCTTGGGGCTTCTTTTAAATGCTGCTCCGGGCGCCGGGATCCCTTCTAGGCGCCCTGGTGCGACATGGCAAGTCTAATTACCGAACTCCACGTGGCGACGACTCGGCATAGATAATACTTGCTTCCAAGCAGAAGCACCACTTGTTGAGACCGAAAAGTAGCTAGAGGGGGGGGGGGGTGAATAACTCGTCGTGTGCTTCATGGTTGGCGTTGTTTGTTTCTTTAAAGATGTGCAGCGGAAATGCAAGAAAACAAACACACAACGCTAACTCTAGGGATTTACTTGGTCTTCACCTCACAAGAGGTGACTAATCCAAGGATCCACACACTCACGCACCCTCTACTATGAAACACACTCCTCTATGGTAACTACCGAAGGCGGAGAAGCCTTTACAAACTCTCAATACAAGAAGAAAGGAAAGGATATGAAATACAAACAAAAGCTTACAATAAACTCTAACCCTAACTTCTCTTCTTGCTTTTGATCCGCCTCTTGACTTGGAAGAACCTCCAAGAATCTTCAAGAACTGGCGATCTGAACTTGAGAGAGAGCTCTGGAGTCGCCGGTGAAGATCGGAGATGAATTGTGTAAGCCCTGCTGAAGGAAACGCTCGCCTGCAGCTAAATATGACGCCAACGGTCGGATCCCGATCGATTGGATTGCTCCCAATCAATCGGGGAGGCTTTGGATCAATCAACCGATCGATCCAGAGTGCCTCTGTGCTCTTTGGAATAGCCTGGATCGATCGGTTGATCTATCCAGGGCTTATCGCGCACAAATAGCAGCTCCCAATCGATCCATTGATCGATTGGGACCTCTGGATTGATCCACGGATCGATCCAAAGGGGTTCTGTTCGTGGGAACTCACCCGATCGATCAGCTGATCGATTGGGCATGATCCAATCGATCGGCTGATTGATCCAGATCTGCTGGATCAATCGGTTGATCAATCGAGATCTGCTGGATCAATCGGTTGATCAATCCAGATCTTGGTTTTTGTCCAAAAGCAAATCCATAGCCCCTAAACCAACATCCAGTCAATCATGACTTGTTGGTACATAAAACCTAGTATCCGGTCACCCTTGACCAGTTAGGACTTCTCACCAAGTGTCTGGTCAATCCCTTTGACCCACTTGGACTTTTCCTCATAGTGCCAAGTATCCGGTCACTCCCTTGACCTACTTGGACTTTTCTTCCTCGTGCCAAGTATCCGGTCAATTCCTTTGACCTACTTGGACTTTCACCAGATGTCTGGTCAACCTTGGCCCATCTGGATTTCCCCGTGCCTGACTTCACTCACCAGGACTTCCCTTTTGTCTAGCTTCACTCACTAGGACTTCTCTTCTGCCTGGCTTCACTCACCTGGTCTTCCCTTTTGCCTAGCTTCACTCACTAAGACTTCTCTTCTGCCTGGCTTCACTCACTAGGTCTTTCACCTAGCTTCACTCACTAAGATTTTCTTCTGCCTGGCTTCACTCACCAGGTCTTCCCTTTTGCCTAGCTTCACTCACTAGGACTTCTCTTCTGCCTAGCTTCACTCATCAGGTCTTTCACCTAGCTTCACTCACTAGGATTTTCTTCTGTCTGGCTTCAATCACCAGGACTTTCACCTAGCTTCACTCACTAGGATTTTCTTTTGTCTGGCTTCACTCACCAGGACTTTCACCTAGCTTCACTCACTAGGATTTTCAGTCAAGTATCCAGTCAATCTTGACCTACTTGACTCTCCTTCACAATCTCCCCACATGAACAATTGCACCTGCAATGTTCATGTGTTGTTTACAAGTATTGTCAAACATCGAAACCAAATCATCAAGACTCGAGCTTGACTCACTTCAAGCCCAGTCAAACAGATCAACCTTGACCTAGGGAATATTACACCAACAACATATATGCACCTTGGGAGCAATTCAAATCAAAGGTATAATTACTTTATAACTTTATTATTTAAATTTTATTCATTATTGTACTATTAAAACACAATACATTTTTTTTTATTACAGGATAGAATCTGCACATACGAGACTGAAGTTATATTTGGGAGATACCATGGCATCTCTACATACATCTTTTGAAAAAATACATAAGATGTTGAGAATTCAGTTCAGGGATATTAAGAAGTCATTTGAGAGATCTCTCAACATTCCACGTCATCAACATTTACATGATGACATTTCAGTCAAATAAGGTGTCAGATTTCATTAGAGGTAATGAAGTTGATTTCTGGTAAGCTAAAATGCATCGAGGAAGCATTTCACCAGTTAGTCGCTTGATGCAACTGTTCTATCAAAATTCTATACGGATTGTCATGTGAGCATGATCTTGTACATTACCGTTACTTTTCCATTCCAATTTCGCTTCAGAGTATCAACGCTCATTAGAGGAGATTGTCGATGCACGTACATTAGTTTAATGACGAGGGAGCACAACCTAACAGGACATCCCACGTTGTTGAGATATTAGATGGGATAGATCCACATATGCGAGAGCATATGATAGACAAGTTTTTCGATATGATAGATCCATCTCAAAGTACAACTCGAGCTCCTTCATATAATACAGAACATAGAGGTCGACCTATGGGTAGAGATGAGCAAAGTGGACGTCGCATACCTTCTTTTGCAGATGCATCCACTTCAGGATTTAGGGTCTCTCAACCGACTGCAATATCTCGAGGGAGAGGAAGACGTGGAAGGGGGTCGAAGGTTCGCAATACTCAAACGACTCATGATCACTTCCGAGTTCCACCCATCTATGATACTTATATTGAGAAATTATCTATGCCTTTGCAGCGTTATATTTCTCACACTGTTGATGTTCAACCTGATGATCATTATGGATTCAAGGCAATAGCTGCACTAATTGGGTATGGTGAAGAAGGTTGGTTTCAAGTACGATTCGAGGTTATAGAAGAGATTTAACAAATTAATGATCTATATGATCAACTTTATCCATATCGAAATTTGGTAATCAATCTATTATTTTTATTGAATTGGTTCAAGCGTGGGTACCAAATATGTATTGGATGGACTCTATGCCTTTGGGAATTGTCATTGCATCAAGGTACAATTTTGTAGTGTATACATTTGGTGAGAATATTAGGAGTTGTTTTACTCACTTGTCATTAAAAACTCCTTCAGTACCAAACCAAGAGTGTCGAAAAATTGCAACGTATAAGTTGTTTTACTCACTTGTTCATGTTGGTAATCACTTCGTATAAGTTTTCTTACATCCTCATTACCTGTACCATCCATTTCAACGTGGTGGTGACAATATTCATCGAATGAAGTTAAAGGATGGATCACTCGTTATAGGACACGTGTTCATGTATGGTACGAAGTAATAGGTACACCACCACCAAACGCGCCGGGAGCAGAATTTGGAGGTAAAAATTATGAATATGTTCATTATTAATTATTAGTATTTTTGTTAATTTTGAATATATAATTTTTATTTTGATCCATATTTTTATATTTTTAAAAATATTTACAAATAATAACTCCTAAAATTTATAACTAAAAATAAACAAAAAATTATAAACATATAAAAAAATTATTCAAGAAAATAAAACCCATAAAAAATTGATAAAAATAAATAAAATCAACAAAATAAAATAAAATTTTTCAAAAATAAATTTTTAAAAAATATATGTATTATGAAAAAAATAATAAATAAAATTTATAAAAAATAAAACTATATAAAATTAAATTTAAAAATAAAATATTGATAAAAAATAATAAATAAAATTGATTAAAAATGAAATTAAATAAAAATTAAATAAAATTAAAAAAAAATATCGTATTGATAAAAAATAATAAATTGAATGAATTAAAAAATAAAATTAGAAACCTGAGCTATTTTTAAACAAAATTAATTAAAAAAATAAAATTAAATAAAAAATAAAAAGAAGAGAATAGAAGCGTCATATGAGAGAGAGAGAGAGAGAGAGAGAGAGAGAGGAGGGGGGGGGGATGTGGTGCGGTGAGAAGTTTGGGGAGGACTTGCATGAACCATCCGTGTCTACTCAAGGGATTTGACCTGCAAACTTTGCAGATAAAATTGCTAATGTCTTCTTCTGATATTTCACATGAGTTGGCTACGTTGTCAAATAAAATAACAAAATTTTCCACCACGCTTTGCCCCTAATGCTACGTAAACAAGCTACATGAATATAATTTTTTTTAGTGGAAGGGATCAAAACAGAGAAAAAAGAAGGGATTTTCTGGCCTTTGAACTATAAACACCGACTAGTTCTCGAGGCACGTTGAAGTGAACCAACAAATGGCTATGCATCTGATAGTCTGGACTGCAACCATGTCCACAGATGCAGAGCAACAGCATAGGGACGAGATCATGAGCATCTCTGTTTTCTTTGCCATCGGCATTCTTCTCTTGCTCGCTGTCTGCGTCATCTGCAGCAAGCACCACCCCCGCATCGCCATCCCACCCATCGTCCCCCGCCGCGATCCCCAACAGCACCACGATATACCACTAACTTTGCATGCTGGACTCACCAAGGTCGAGATTGCCCTCATCCCCACCTTCACCTACAAAAGCCCCACCACGGCCATGAATTCCTCGGGCTCACCGGCGGCGGTGGTTCCGAACTGTGCAGTGTGTCTGAGCCCTGTGGCGGATGGGGAGATGGTGAGGCAGTTGCTGGCCTGCAACCATTTGTTTCATGTTGAGTGTGTGGATATGTGGTTGTTCTCAAACCCCACGTGCCCGCTTTGCCGAACGAATGCTAAAGCACCGGCGGCGGATCTGCCAGAGAAGGCAGAGGATACATTGCCTTCGCCGGTGCTCATCCAGAACTCACCAAGTTTAGCTGTTTGAGTTGCTAAGATTGTCTGCTAGTCCAAGATTAGTTGCCAATGTAGCTTAGTAAAGAAACTAAATTGAAAGCCAAATCATATGGAGATTCCTAAGTGTAAGCTTTTTTGCCCATTTGAGATGTTTTTATACATGTTTACTTACAATTTGTATGCTAAATTGCACAAAGTAAACTTTGAACAAGTTAGGAACAAGCTTTTTCGAATCAAGCTGCAAGTCGAGTAGACACGAGAGATCTGGGATAGAGCATTAGTTATTTGAAGCTTGCAACTGCGGGTTTAATGGCATCAGATGTGTTGCCAAACAAAAAACATGATAATGGTATCAATATCGTGTTTAAGGTGGACCCCTTTGACGGGGGTTAAAATTTACGAGGTCGGGTGACGTGAAAGTCAAGGTCAAGGTCAAGGGATGGACAACATCATTTAGAACAAGAGTAAGTTTGACCGAACCTCCATGCTAGGCAGACCGCGAGTGTTAAACCAAGGGTATGTCCGATCAGATCCTCCGGTCAGGACAACCTCAAAATCTGAGTTCATAATCAACAATGAAGTATGTAGTCAAGCACCTATTATCCCGACTGAGTGCTCCTGCCGATCAGATGTAGGATCCGATTGGACATACTAGACACTTGGTCAAGTATAATTTGAGTAAAGAGTAAAGAAGTTGAGTGACAATTGTGTCACTAACCAAGCACTTAAACATGAACCGAGAACTCCTCAGGAGTCACAGTTGGTCGGATTATATCGATGATGTGATTAGTTGGTCAAAGTAACTTATGACAAGTCCCACAACCTAATAAATTAATATGTTTGTTTTTGACCTTTTGCGCCACAAAGGACAAGGGATATTCTACAAGCAAATCGCACTTTAGAAATTTTCAGTTTGTCCAATCATAAAGATTTGCGGGTTCATTTTAGGAAAGATATTAAAATCACTTTATGACCTGTCTTTTTTTAAAGTGTTTCGTAATTCAATGTTATAAAAGAGGAGCTAGATAATTGAACAAGGATCGATTCCTGTTAAAATCGGCATAAAATACCTCCAACATAATGGCCTACTCACTTTTCTAATTTACTTCTCTATAGATATCTATGAGATCAGCCGTGCGGGCGCCAGCCGATATTTTGCATAAGGTTACCGAAATTTTAATGTTGCACAAGTTTGAAGTAAAAAATCAGTGAAGTTTCCATTTTCTAAAAGATTATATATTCAATCCTACATAAGGAAAGGATTTGACCTGGAAACTTTGAAGACAGCATTGCTAGTGTCTTCTTCTGATATTTCACATAAGTTGGCTACGTCGTCAAATAAAATAACAAATAATTCCACCATGATTTGCCGCAAATGCTACGTAAACAAGCTAGATAAATAGAAATACTTTAGTGGAAGGGATCAAAACAGAGAAAAAAGAGGGAATTTTCTGGCCTTTAAACTATAAACACTCACCAACTATAAACACTTTAGTGTCTGGAATGCAACCATGCCCACAGATGCTGAGCAACAGCATAAGGACCAGATCACGACCATCTCCATCTTCATTGGCATTGGCATTCTTTTCTTGGTCGCTGTCTGCATCATCTGCAGCAAGCGCCACCACCACATCGCCATCCCACTCGTCATCCCCCACCGGAATCACCAGCACCATCACGGTACACCGCTACCTTCGCATGCTGGACTCAGCAAGGTAGAGATCGCCCTCATCCCCACCTTCACCTACAAAAGCCCCACCACTGCCATGAATTCCTTGGGCTCACCAGCAGTGGTTCCGAACTGTGCAGTGTGTCTGAGCCCTGTGGCGGAGGGGGAGATGGTGAGGCAGTTGCTGGTCTGCAATCATTTGTTTCATGTTGAGTGTGTGGATTTGTGGTTGTTCTCAAACCCAACGTGCCCGCTTTGCCGAACGAATGTGAAAGCCCTAGCGGTGGATTTGACAGAGATGGCAGAGGATCCATCACCTTCGCCGGTGCTCATCCAGAACTCACCAAGTTTAGCTGTTTGAGTTGCTAAGATTGTCTGCTAGTCCAAGATTAGTTGCCAATGTAGCGAAGTAAAGAAACTAAATTGAAAGCCAAATCATATGGAGACTCGCAAGTATTCCGAAGTGCAAGTTTTTGCCCTTTTGAAATGTTTTTATTTATGTTTACTTACATTTTGTATGCTAAATTGCACAAACTAAACTTTGAACAAGATAGGAACAAGCTCTTTAGAATCGAGTTGCAAACAAATGGTATCTTCGTTTAAATTCTTAGCTATTGACTCACAGTGCAGGCCTGACATGAACTTGAAGAGATCCACATCGAAAATGTTTGCCGCGCAAATTAATATCTGGGACAGACTTCTACTTGTATAATCCAAATTGAGCACCTATCAAGAGCTAACAAATATCAAGAGCATAACAGTTCTTTATATGTTGCAGATTTAATGTACAAGTATCTATATGGTTCTATCATAAAGACATCTAGCTGGGTGCTGACCGTCTCCCAAAAGTTCATAAACGAACTATTTTATATGACATAGATGCTATCTTTAAGCAAAGTTAGATCAAATTGTGCACCAAAACATCTTTAAAAACATGTACAAAAGAAGCCATCACTTTGTTCAGGTATGAGGTATATGATCTGTCAGATTAACTTAGAATCGCATAATCAAACGTCTAAAAAGTTGCAAAACTACTAAACCATATAGATAGTAATAACCGTAAATGGATAAAATGAGGCAATTGGATTGGAAGCTTCGTCTCTGCGAGTATTTAAGCAGCTGATGTCACTGATTTTTCAAACCTTTCCTTCAAAAGTTTGATCTCTACTTGAAGTTCCATGATCCGCCTGCACAGAGTCAGAAGTGATGAGGCAGAACGTTCAAGCTTAAGCATCCATTCCTTCTCAAAACTATTAACTATGTTCATTGTGGCACAACGAAGTTCGTTCTGTTTCCCCAAACGTCGCCTCTCCAACTCATTTGTGCTGAGAACCAAACCACCAGAACCGATAACATCCTTGTAGAGAGGCTCTTCGCCCTGTGGGTACTTCTTTCTATATTCTGTAAAAGCTCTACGTGATTCATTCAATGCCCTCCTACAACCAATCATCAAGTTACCTAACAAATAGATCTCTTGCTCATAACGACAAGCCTCCATGCGCCACTTCTGTTGCTCCTCCACCCTTGTCTTCTCCAAGGACTGAATGACCCTATCCTTCTGCTGAAGAATCTCATTCAAATACTGCAACTGTAACTGGGTATTGATGCATGCTTTCTTTTTTTCTGCAGAAAGCAGTATAGCTTTTCCCGCATACAATTGGGTTTGCTCCATGATAGAATCAAATCCTGATGGGGGACTCTCCCAAACTGTGCTGCTCCTCGGCCTTTTTTGTTGATAACTCTGCTCCCTTGCCTGTGTTTCTTCATCCTCCTCATCTTCTTCTTCGTCGTCTATCTCACAAATCTTTCTTTTTCCATTATCAGCAGAAAAATAAGCTCTATCATTCTCATGGTCTAGAGGCATGGTCTTATGCCCATCACTCATCATCAAAAATACGCCATCTTGATCCACAACCAGGTCAGTTGATGTTAGCCTATCAAATGAACCCATCCTATCCAAGAAATCATATTTTCCTGAGAACTCTTCGCCAAAGTCCTCTTCTTTCCAACCATCCCCATCTCCAATACATAGATTCTCAAACTCCATATTTCTCGTCCCATGTGAATTGCAAAGCTTCAAACAATGTTCTGTACCTCCATTGTTTTCCACCTCTATATGCTGCTTCTTTCCCTCCTTGAACTGTTCAAAGCTATCTGCCATATCAGAATCACCTCCCAGTTCTGAAGATAACACAGGCACACACTTCTCTTCAATGGAAACACCAAAATCATCTGAGCTTCTAGCCCTTGAAGCAGCATACTCAGTGGCATCTTCGGCATCATCGTCTTCTTCCATTTCTACATCCGTGGAGTTCTCAACTTCACACTCAACCTCAGGAGTAGGCTCAATCTTACATTCAGATTCCAAAAACAATCTCGGCTGTTGGTATTTTATCAAGCACTGGAGGTGCGAGGCATAGTGGTAAACCCCTGAGTTGGGGACGTCGAGCAATTCCTTCTCCACAAACATCCACAACAACCCAGCCCAGTCGACCTTGTGCAGCAGCCCTTCCTTCACCATCCGGTGCGCTGTAACAACCTCAGTGGGCCATATGCATGCATCATCCTGGAATTGGAAAAGCAAGAAGACCGACATGAAGTCCACAACGGCGGAAATCGAGTCCTCCCTGGAGAACAAATCGTGGATGTTGTCCTCAGCGCGAGGCTCAGGGCAGCCAGACTTATCCTTCGTGACGGGGAGCATCAGAGCGCGCGCGAGGTCCGGACGGCTGATCGAGACGCGTAGGTCACCGACGAAGCTGCGGCGTTTTGTGGGTTCATAGTTGGCGATGAGGGGTACGAGCAGGTCGGAACGGATGCCGCGGTCCAATGGGAGACGAGCAAAGTCCCAGAGGCCGAGGGCGCGGAAGAGGGTCTCGTGGGCCGCGATATTGAGGGTGGCTAGCGCGTCATCAGGGGAGAAAGGAACTGGGCGGAAAGAGGCGGTGCGTAGCGCCAACTTCTGCTTGGCGGAAGGAGGCTTTTTGTGATTGAAGGAGGAATCGCGGCGGAGCTCCGGCGATCGGGGAGGTGGTGCTGGTGGCTCCTCACGGAGATCGGGGATGACGACGTCGGGGGTTGGGGAAACGGTTGCGTCTTCTTCTGAGGCGGCTTCAGGATCACGCCTTGCTTCCGCCGCCGCCGCCGCCGCCGCCGCGGGCGTAAGCGGTGGAGGCGGGCGTGAGTTATCGTGGGGCGAAGAGGGAAGGTCAAGAGGGAGATGTGGGAGGAGCATGGGGTTGGTCGGCTAAGATCGGGCATCCGCCATTGAAGAAGAAGACGAGGGCGAGGGTTTGAGAGCTGCCTTCTGCGTTTTCGTCGTTTCGCATCACATATCTTTTCCTTTTATAGAAAATCTTTACAAGCAATTTTTAATTATATCTGATAAAAAGACGTTTTGGAGTATTTTTCTTTTATTCCTAAAAAGTTGTTTGATCGAGACCCTTCTTTACTAATAAGAAAAAATTGAGAAGCATTTTTTTTAAAAAAAAAAATAATTAAGGAAACATGACATTAATTCTATAAAAATTGTATAGCTAATTTTGATGCTTAATTATAAATACAAAAAAAAATAACATTGCAAATCTGTTGTAAAAGATATTAAAAATTTTGAAGTATAATGAAACTAATTTGTGATAAAATTTAGTATAAAAAAGTTTAGAAAATTAAGATTTATGATGTTGTTTATAAGGATTATATAATTTATTATGACTTACTTAATATAATTGAATCCTGATTTAGGAATAATACTTTGTAAATTTTTAATGAGTATTAAAATACTAGCTAAATTTATCACTAACATGCTAAAAATCTAAAAAATGATTGAGTTCTAAAAATGGTAAAAGAATCTACAAAAAAAATTATGACGTGTTATAGTTATTTGAGACTCGTTTATAAATATTAGCTAAAAATCAAAAGAACAACCTTCATCATCATCATTATTATTATTTTTTAAATATCAAAATAATACTTCATCTTATTTTTTATTCCAAAAATATAGCAATTTTGACTAAAAGTATTATAATGTAAAATAAAATTAATCTTACTTAATCAAAATCATTGCACATAGAATATTGATATATAAAACATTCTTTTCTTAGTCAAAATTGTTCTAATTTAATATAAATTAATTAGGAAGAATCTCTGATGTTCAAATCAAGCATGTGATTCAAATTTGGTACGCAATTTAAATTAATTAGGAAGTAAAATAATGTCAAATTGACACGATTAAGCCTGCGTTTAGTTGGTAAATGGAGCATCATGAATCATTTGATAAGAAGAGAATCATCCAAATTATGGGATATAATAAGGTTTCAAGGAGGCCTGAGGAGAGAAGAAGCTGAGGGAAGGAGAGTAGACCTGATGTGCTAGTTGATCAAGTATTGTAATGTATTGGTTAACCAAACTGACTTGTGACAACCACTAATATTTGGAAGAACTGGATTAGGGCTCGCAATTGATGACAATATCCTTCAGACCATACACTTTCAAAATCACACAATTCCAAAAGCTATACGAAATTTAAACCACACAGGCCGATGTAGCACTCGCGATGTTAAATTGCAAAGAACAGGGTAGAAATATCTCACAAAAGCTTCTTCGTCCAAAAGGATTATGACCAGACTATGACCACCCGAAGACAAAGTCGAGCAGATATACAAGTCCCAATGAGAAGGGGTAGAGCAAGAACGCGACAAAGCAAGTCCACAGAGCAAAGGTCGTCCGGAAACTGGCGAAGAGGCCCATCACCACACAGACAATCAAAATGATCAAAACTTCAGCAGAGAAGTCCCATGTTAGGCCTCTAAAGTAAACTAGAGCCAAGAAGACAGCCAAGCAAAGTGTGTTGTTCATAGTCACTCCTCCATAGATCTGTACAAAAAAATTTTGGGTTATAAGTTGCAAACTAACAAAAGGAGAAGCGAGATAATTTGAGTCAGGAAACAAACCTCTGAGAAAGTGAGTGAAGAAGTTCTTTGCTTTTTTCGGCGGGCAAAAATGATTGAAGAGACAGCCTCACTGGAGTTGGTAGCCAAAGGCATGGCAATGAACGATATGAAGAATGAAGGTATGCTTGTAGCGAGAGAGAAGTTGTCGACAGCATCCACGAGTGGGTCAGCAAAAATTGCAGCAAGAAGAGTTCCAAGGAGCAAGAGTAAGATGGCTTTGAAAATTGTCAAACCGGGTTTATCAACGCTTTCTACAACTTCATCACTCTGATCAATCAATGTGTCGTGATCCTCCCTTGTTTTCTGCATAAATTATAAAGTTATATTTCATCATCCGGTTCGCATAGTATTATTGTAAGTTAAGGTAGCTTAGGGAACACAAATTTACCGAGTGAAACTCGTCCATGAATTTTTTTGAGTAAGAACTAGTATTTCCAACATAATGTCTGGCCTCGGTAAGCCATTTTGAGATTCCCACAACAAACTCTTGTTCTTCGATTGTTGAATTTCGTGACGTATCAAAATCATCCATGATTTTTTTAACAGCATCATCCATATCCAAATTTATTTCATCAATTTGGAGACCTATGATCAGAGCTCTTAACTCAGCATGTGATAGTGATCCATCTGAATTCTCATCTAGTTTATGGAACAACCTGTAAACCAACAGACTAACTAAAAACCAGTAAACATCTTACAATTAGTCAGTAAGATATAGATACCTACATTTTAAGAACATCTGGGTCAGGTGTTCCCTCCTTATCCATGAGTCGTCCGAGGGCTTGCATCTGAGCATGTCTTAGAATTCCTGATATTACATGCTTGTGCTTTGCATAAGCTAATCTTCTCCTCTGAATCCAAGGTTGAAATATCTGATTCATGATACAGAAAAAAAAAAAAAAAGAATCAAAGGTCAGTTTCTCAGATGGTAACTGAAATCATTATGGAAAGAAAAATCAATTATTATAACTGAAATCATTATGGAAAGAAAAATGTTACCTGATAGACACAATATGAAACCAAGAGCGCAACTGCAACAATAAGAGAAATCAAAACAGCTAGACGCTGTCCAGAGGGAAAATTGAAAACTCGTGGCAGTTGCACTAACACAAATGGGATGATAGATATTGCCATGATTCTTGCTGCATAGCTTGTTTGAATATCAGTGGAAACACCAGAACCTTAAAATATACAAAAAGGACAATCACCCAGCAGATTCGATAATAAACAAATTGTTGAAAGTTAATGCCCATATGATGATTAACCATTTTTTTACATGAATTCAATATTAAATTAGGACAGTTTATAACAGCAAATTTATAATGTTAGTAAGGATGAGCAGCAAATCATGCTGGTCTAGCCGATCGATCTAGTTGACCTTGTTCATAAGTTAGGGAAGTGAAGAAACTGAAGACAGATAAGAGTCACATGCAAGGATAGACTAGCTCAACTTTTGCAATGTTAGAATGGGTTCCTAATCATGTCTTGCAAATGCCTGATAATGCAACTGTACATTTAACAATTAGAAGTTGCCTTAACTTTGTTATACCCTAAGTTATGTTTCATGTACTAGAAAGGATGGGAAGGAAGTCATGCTGGTCTAGCTGGTGAGTTTAGTTGACCTTGTTCATAAGTTACAAGTTCCAATCTTTGAAACATTTGAAATGTTTGAAGGTTTTATCACTACATTGAAAGGTTACAGAAGAAACAAGAAAACAAGGTTACAAAAATGGTAGACATACTAAAAGCTTTAGTTAATGCCATCAACTCTAAATTTCTGAAAGTTTAATACAATTGAGTAATATAATATTTAACAAACTAGATTATTTCAGCTTCGGGAAAAACAAGGAAATTGAGGCCGTTCAGAATAATGACATTCTTTAGTTATTAAACTCTACTCACCAAATAGACTGAATAGATGTGTATCTTGTGAATCAATTGAGGTTAAATTCTCTGAAAGATCAGTCTTTCCCACAATAATACAAGATCCCCATAGTACTGTAAGCAGCATCACAGTCGATCCAGCAAGTAAACCCATTCCAATCAACACCTGATTTTGAGCAGTTTCTTTACTCCCAGATAGCCCAGATACTGGAGAAAATTATTAAATTTATGGTTAGAATAGGCATCAAAATAACTAATAGAAATGCTAAAAAAAACTTTGTTCTGTTCAATTCTGTAAACTGAATTATACAATTTCTTAGGATAAATCATAAATAATTGCTTGCTTACCTAAGAGATGTAAAATCAATTTAACACAAGGTGATATGAGTGTAATTTATTCACATTCCCAATTCAAAACAACTAACATATCTATTACCACAATATGCTTCGTCACCTAATCACAAGAATGTGTAGAACTATGGGCAACTAAGCAACCCCTCTAATGTATATTATAAGTTGAGAATAAATAGAAGGATTCTCACGCATTCTTCCAAAAAGAATTAGATATTACTAAAAGAATAGATGAAATAATGAAAATTTGATTTTCAAATGAAACCATCTGTCAATTGAATTTTCTTTACTTTGCATTACTTTTTTCTACAAAACGAAATTGAGGAAGTGATTAACAATACCCACCGGAACAATACAAAAAAAAAAATTGGAAGTTTTCAACGGTTTTGTTAGGTGAGCATCGACATAAAAAGGCCCAATTGGCTTGTTACCTACTGAGATGCTACCAGTTGACTTGGATATTTGTAGTTTTAGATCATCAAAAATATTTTGTTATTTGTTCGGAAGCGTCCAAAATTCAAATTCAAAGGCATGTGATACAGAACGGCGACCCTTTCAGTTGTGGAATAAACTAAAATGAGGTCCAATCCGGATCATACGGCCCTAAATGCGCAAGAGACGAGTCAAAGCACGTCAGCAGTACGTCAGCTGTTAAAAATAAAATAAAACAAAACGAAAACGACGTCCTCCTCCTTCTATCAAATTTGCCGGGCCTTCATCTTCTTTCCTGTCCTTCCGCATCCTCCATAAAATAAACCCCCAACCTCACTAAAATCTAAATCTGATCGCATCGATAAACTCGAAGAACAAAACCAAGACCGACGACTCCATTAATATATCTAAAAAAACAATCAGAAGCCAATTTCTCACAACAAATTTCACAAACTCCAAAATACAACACAAATGTCATTAGATGATAGATCTGATGCGACCAACCAATCCTTATCATGTATAAAGAAAGAAAGCTCAATTCCCTTTTCCAGAGAAAAGGAAACAAGAATTTTCACTACATGCGATGCGAAGAGATAAGACATACCTAATATTAGCATTGCGTCAGGGAGAGCCCCAAGAATCGGAAGGAAAAGCCCCCCGACAATACCCGGGCCCATGATTTCGAGGAGGAGCTCGCTCCCGGAGGAGAGGTACGTCGCCGCCTTGTACATCAGGAACCCGTACACAACGATGAGGAACATGTTCCCCACCACCGTGGTGGTGCAGGGGAGGAACCCGTACGTCTGCTCGCACTGCTCCCCGGAGAAAAGACGCGCGATCTCCGGACGGCGGAGGGAGGGAAGGATCAGGGTTCGGCCATCCGAGTAAGAGCGGGACGTGATACCGTCCGAGATCGGCAGATCGGCGTCCGCCTCGTCAGCCGGCGCCGAGATGGAGCGGCTGACGGCGAGGAGGGGGGAGAGACCGAGGAGCAGGAAGAGGAGGAGCTGAGGCGACCGCATCGGGTCCTGCTGCCACTGAATCGACGCCGAGGAAGAGGAGGAGGAGGAGGAAAAGTGGAAGGAGAGTTAACGCCTCGCTGTGCCCTTTTATAGTGGTAATTCGAGCCAGGACAGATCTTTCCATTTTATCCTATTCAAGGGGAACTTTCCAGAAAAGCCCACGATATTTATTATATTTATTGTCCCATTTGTTTCCTTATAATTTATGGGAGCGCAGTTTGGTGCGTGTTGGGTTGATAGGCCACTTGGCAATTTGACAAACACATCCACGCTTTCCCGCATACTCGTCTGGGACGCTGGTTTAACGCGGCTAGGAGGAAAAATGCGTATGCCGACTAGATCGGTTAGAGATGTGGATCAAGTCAGACGGTTTGCGACCTGACCAAACTAAACCTAGGCTAAGTTGCGCCCGACATGGCCTGATTGATTTAAATATTCCTCGGGTGGAGCCAGGTAGGGACAGCTCGACCCACAGGCTGAACCAGACACGGCCTGCTCCTGGGCCATGCCAAGCATGGCAAAAATCCTGTCTTTAGCATTTCTACAAACACACAGAGGGCATGTGAGCTTCATTTCAAAAGATACCTCTGGTACCTGTAATCGCACGAGCTCCTGTGCTTATTTTCGCTTACCTTGCAACCAGGGTCATATGCACAAGCTTATAGATAACAAATTATGCAGGAACACACGAGATGAAGGTTTCAAAGCATACCGATGTATGAATGCTTGCAAGCCGCTCTTATGCGTATCGTGTACAATGTATTTTGTAGCTATGAGTGAAATGGGCAATTGAAGTGTCAGCTATGAGTGAAATGGGCGATTGAAGTGTCGACCCTTTGAATTGGAAATAGAACTGCATGTACTCCGAGCACGATGAAAACAAGTGAGTGATAATATTCCTCACTTTACTGTGCAAATTTAGCTCTGGTCTTCTATCATGGTTGATTCGGTTGCACCGACACTTGGATTATATCCAGAATATGTTTGCATCAAAACGATTCCAGCAGCTTGAATTTCTTGGCATGCTTCTCTGCTCATTCCAAGCCGCTTCTATGGGCCCTCTACATGAATCCTAGCAAAGACGGCTGAAATAACAAGCATCAAAATTTCGTGGAAGAGCACACGTATTATGCACTAAAAGTGTAGTTTATAGAGTAAGCAGCAATATCGACAACCAATCACCCTTTACGGTCCATCCTCTGGTCCGCAAAGTCCCCGCCTGCACTTGTAGGAGCCATTAGTAATAAGTAGCCTCAGGAAAAAAAGTACTGGTTAGCACCATCAACTTGTTAAAATGTAATGATGCTTCAACTTGCTAAAGATCCGTAATTTAGCCTTAACAGTCAAGATTATAAATAAACAAGATCCATTAAGGAGAAATAATCACATAATAATTCTGTAAATAAATGTACAGTGCAGTAGCGTGAGAGCCAATCATTATTAAAAAAAATAGTCAAAGAATAGGAGTAAATGGAAGTACATAGTTTGATTGTTTTCAGCATAAAATATGACATATTTATCATAATTTCACTAAATTTCTGAAGAGTACACGACATGTTCAATATAGCTTAGATAGTTATTCAGTATTTGTGCATTTGCTAACCAAATTTCCACCATGACTTGAATCAACATAATTATAACAGAAGCATGGAGTAATTGTAATTGTTAATAAGAAATCAGTGCTATGGAAGTAGCATTACAAATTTAGAGGCTTAGAGTAAATAGATTATCGAGATTACCTCCTTGATTAACTGCAATCTGAGTGAGCACCAATGGGACCGATGGATAACACACTGTAACAGCATCTTGATTCAATTAATTGCATCAAAGAAGGTTTGCATTCCCAAAAATTTGCTTTCTGCAGTACTGATATTGCAGTGTTGCATCTTGCAAGTTGATCTCTTGTTTTCTTTTTCTTGTGAATAGTCTATTGGTTATTATGTGAAGATGTCAACTTCACGATAGCAATTCCAATAGTGTATATATCAGTTCTTCGGAAGGTCAGAGCTTATGTTTTTACAAGTTTCATCTTGCCCCTTCTTCTTGATAGTTTCTTATCTCTAATCCCATCATAAAGAAGTTCATATGCATAATAAGTAATGTGACCCTTCTTCAGAAGTTCCTCCACCAGGATCTTTGGCGCTGCTATCTCCCTCTTATCAGTACTGAGTATGGTATGGACGACCTCTGGAACTACACCTTTGCTGACCATAGTGTAAATGAGACCAACAGCTTCATAAGCCCTGTGTTTTACAGAAAGGCAGTTTATGACCTGTCCAAATGTTGCCATTGTTGGAACAAATCCTTTATTAAGCATGTCAGTAAGATATTTGTAAGCAAAGTCAATATTTCCAGTCTTGCAAAATCCATTGACTAGAACACGATAAGTATATCCATTTGGCAGCAACCCTTTGCTTATCATCTCATTAAAAATTTTCACAGCCATATGAATATTCAGCTTCTCAGAAAATGCACCAATCATAATGTTATATGTATCAGTTGTTGGAAAGAACCGGTCCTCCAATTTTTTGAAGAGGTCATAGGCTCCATCAAGATCACTGTTCCTGCAGAATCCATGAATCAATGTGCTAAAACTGATGGTGTCTGGAGTTAATCCTTCATTTACCATCTTCACAAGCAATTCAGATGCTTCTTGTATTTTATTGGCCTTGCAAAGGTTTTCTATGAGTATATTGTATGTGATTACATTTGGACGACATCCTCTCTTTCCCATCCCTGAGAAAGTTTCAATTACATCAGTGGTTTTCCCAGCTTTGCAAAGGCCATTCAGAACAGAATTATATGTGATAACATCTGGTACAAGACCATGGGTCCACATTCTGTCAACAATTTCCAAAGCTTGATCCAGCTTCAGTTGCTTGCAATAGCCATCAATTAATGTGTTGAAAGTAAAAACATCAGGAAGGTAGCGTTTTGCTATAGCATCATTGAGAACAATACAAGCATAAGAAACATTCCCCATCTTGCATAAGCCATTTATGATAATGTTATATGTACATATATCGGGATTGAAACCATTTTCTATCATCTCATCATTCATGACATCCAATGCTTGCAATATAAGGCCTTGTTGAGAAAGCCCTTTGATTAGTGAATTATATATCTCAGTATTAGGCTTCAACCCCTTTCTTTGAGACTCATCAAACAATTCAAATGCTCTGTCTGTCTCGCCTTCCTCACAGAGTCCATTAATCAAAGAGCAGTAAGTTACATGGTCAGGAACAAACCCCTTGAACTCTGCATCTTTAAGAAGATTGCATGCATCATGAACCTGACCTAATTTGCAGTATCCATTAATAATGGTATTATATGTAAAATCATTTGGAATGCAACCTTCATTTGTCATCTTATGAAGATAGTGCACTGCTTCAACTAATTTAGAATGTTTGCATAAACCAGAGATAAGTGTATTATAGGAGACCACATCTGGAGCCAAATCATCACCAATATGATGGAACAAGGAAATAGCATCAGATACCTTGCTGTCTTTGCACAATCCTTGAATCAGTATATTGTATGTGAACAGGTTCAGAGATGTGCCCCTCTTCAAAATCTTGGCAACAAGCTTGTAGCTCTCAACAACTTCGCCTTTTTGACAAAGAACATTGATAAGCTTGTTAAATGTAAGTATATCAGGATATAGTTTTCTGCTGAGCATTTCATCAAACAGATTGCAGGCCTCACAGTGACAGTTCTCCTCGTAGAGACCAGAAACAACAGTGCAATATGCAACTGCATTGGCAGGGCATCCTCTATGCGACAGATTCCTCAAAAGCCTTAAAGCTACATGCGGTCTCTGCGTTCTACAAAATGACTTTATCCTAATTGTAAAAGTGTAGATGTCAGGAACAATTCCTTTATCAAGCATCCTTAGGTACACTTTATGTGCTTGATCATAGTGCATGAATTCGACCAAGATGTTCATAATAGTATTGTAGGATACAACAGTCAGCTCACAACCATAGAAATCCATCCTCTCAAATGTATTGACCGCATCCTGGACCATGCCTCTTTTACCATAGCACTTCATGGAGCTAACATATACGCCTTCAAGCAATGAATTATCAAGGTTAATCCTCATTTCGGAGATAATATCCTCCATGGCCTTAAACTTGCCATGAGATCCAAGCTTGTCCACCATACACTTATAGGTGAAGAGATTATGCTTGAAGCCATCATCTCTTGCTGCAGAATTGAACATCTCAAGAGCACGGAGTGGATCCTTTTGGTACTTGATTACAGCAACTACATGTTTTGGGAGCAAGGTGCGAAGGCTCATCAGAAACTACCGATATCAGTTGCTACCAGTTCCAGACACATATATGCTCATTCTTCAACTTAAATGGAAATCACAGAGATCTGAGTTGCATGGACAGCAAAGGTGAGTACTCAAATATCAGTACCTTGGAAGAATCTCGAAATTCCTATTCTAATTTGAGAATTGCAAAATCATAAAGGAAAAAATTTGTATTTCTCGATCAGGGGAAAAGTAGATACTAGAAATTACATTCATGGCATATTTGGTTCATCGACTAGAATTGAGGAGTAAATAATTCCTCTTATATTCGGTTTGCAGGACTAGGTATAGATCAGTAATAAGGAATAGCTCCAAAAGACTAAAAAAACCCTAAATTTATATCACACTGACACAAGTGTTGATCTAATTCATTGAGATCACATAGCACCACGAGACATTGAAGGGTATACTAAAAAATCGCATAGTACCAAAAAGTTGAAGTCTTTGTTCTCCTCAGATTTGATTTCATTTGATTTCGTAGCTAGGACAAAAGAAAATAAAAAACTAAGCATCCAACTCAAACGTCGATCAAACGAACTAAACAGTAAAGCACGAAACCATCATCTACTTGCCCAGGAACTTACTTCTGAAATAGCAGGAAATCACCACACCAAAGTGCAACAAGAAGAAACGAATAAGAACATGAAGAAGTTTCCCCCGAGCGAGGCAAGTAATGAACACCAAGAGGCGGCGTGCTGGAGGAAGAGAAGGAAACAAAAAGAGCGTAGGGATTGTTAGGATACGCGAAGAGGGTAGAAGGGAGACAGCCACATTGATTAGAGCTCCTCCACTCCACCGTCACTCGAGCTTCACCGCCGTCGGTTTCGCCGCCTCCTCTTCGCTTGTGCAGATGGAACATGGCGAGCGAGGTGAGCCCGTCGGATTATTCATTATAGCAATGATGGAGCCCGTCCATTGTGACCAAGACAGATCCGGTCCGTTGGATGATCCCGATTTTGGGAGCATACTCGAGTTATTTTTATTAAAAAATAAAAATGATTGCTGGTGTTTTATCTTATTTTTTATTTAAAAAATATCCTACAACATTATTATAACTATTTTCATCAAAACTACTATATCATCCATTTTAATCAAAACTAATATAAACAATACGATTTTAAATTCTAAATCATAAACTTTAAAATTATTCTAATTTCATTGATTAAAATTATTTTAATTTATTCAAAATTACTCCAATAATAATTTTGATAAAAAATATTATAATGTATCATAATTTTAAATAAAATTAGTATATTATAGTATTGAAGTAATTTAAACCTTGTTAAATAATTTAAATCTAATCTATTTTAACTAATATTAGAATAATTTTAGGATTTTAACTAAAATTACTAAATACTACTATATAATAGTTTTAGAATAACTTCTAGTAATTTATAGTTGATATTTTATATATGTTATTATTATAATAAGTTATAAAATTGATTTTCGGTATAAAATGTTTTATCAGTTGATCCAGGCTTCTTTTAATAATAATTAAGAGAAATGGTTCTTTCTTAGATCTTTTCTCAGATCTTCTGATGTGGACCATGTGGTGAGAGAAAGGCAGGAGCTCCCTCCCATCCTTTATTAAATATCAGGGTCTCAGGGAGCAATATCCTATAAAGGGATTTGATTCCTTATTTTTTAAAAAATTTAAATGTTTTTAAAAATTTTATTTTATTTTTTAAAAATAAAATATTTAAAATAATCAATAGTAGTTTTTATTTAATTAATCGATAATTTTAAAATTAAAATAATTTATTAATTATGATATATTTAATTATTTTGTCAAAAGAGATCAAAAGGACTCACTACTTTCTGAGAATATTTTAGTTTTAACATTACTATAATAACTACAACAAACAAATAGATAGTTAATTAGTATGGGACATAATTACTATTATCCTAAGTAGGGTTGGAAAAATTCCCGAAAATCCCGACCCTTCCCGAATCCCATCCCATTTCCGACCCGAAAATATCCCGACCCGACATTTTCCCGACCCGAAGGTTCGGGATTTTTCCCGTCCCGATCACTATCGGGAAAGGGATCGGGAATTATTTTTCTCCCGACGGAAATCCCGTCCCGACCCGATTATATTATAATATTATTTTTTATATTAAAAATATTATTTTTTATATTAAAAATATTATTTTTTATATTATTTTTTTTATATTTTAAGCATCTAACTATTATGTTTATTTTTTTTTCTCTTCATTTTTCTCGTACTTCATCATAATTTTGTTTCTAAATAATTTATTGGCAATGTCTGAAGAAGATAATCAATTAGTTTATTTTAGCATATGAAAACTGATAAAATGATATAAAGAATAATTTTTATGATTTTTTTTTCTGTAAGTTGAATCCAAGCATTTCTAAGACTAAGGTCACCATATCATCAATTCATTATTGATACAATGGTTGACATGACAATTTTTATTTTTGGATTTTCTTGTATTAGGTATAAAGTATAAACTAAGTAGTAGTTTTAGTTTTTTTTATTAGTTTTAATATATTTATGATGTCCTAGGAAGATATTTTAGCTTTTAATGGTTAAGTACCACGAAATCGTTTTAATTTATTTGTATTGTACTAAAAAATTGTTTGAGTCTCTATAGATTTTTTTTTAAAAAAAATATTTTTCGGGATATTCTTACGGGTCCCTACCCGATCCCGAATATTCGGGATCCCGAACATTCGGGTCCCGACACTTTTCGGGTACGGGATCGGGAGAAAAAAAAAATTCCCAAGTCTTATCGGGACGGGTATTGGGTAAGGGGGTTACGGGACAGGTCCCGACCCTATCCCACCCCTAATCCTAAGGTTCGAATGTCCGTAAAGTCAGAAAAAAAAAATCCTTCACATATTCTTCCACCTTTTACTACCATACAATATAAAAAAAATTAATTCTTTTAATAAAAATTATTATACATAAAATATTGTTATACAAAAATATTATTTGATAGTGGGTCAAAATCATTTTAAAATAGTTATAGAAACTACTATAGTCATAAAAGTTACTAAATAACCATTATACATTTATATTTATATTTATATTTATATTTATAGCTAAAGTTTAAATTTTAAATTCTAAATTTTAAAATCTTAATTCCGGAACATTATTATACAAAAATACTTTTGATAAATTTGGTCAATAATTATTTAAATTTTATTAAAAATATTATAAATTTAGAATATAATCCGGAGAATATGAAGAGTGATCATAAGGGCTACGAAAGTTAAATTGGTAGATGAATTATGATAAGGTCAGAGGAGATCAATGATCATCTTTCCTGATTGACCAAACTAGTCGATTTGACATCCTGAATGATCAATCATTCTTCTTGACCGACCTTCCACTCTTTCTAGCCGATTTGTCACTCTAGTCGATGTGTCACTCAGGGCGATCCACCACTCTTCTTGGTTGATCTACCACTATGGCTAATCTACCACTCTTTTTGCCCCGACCCCCCACTCTTCTTGGTCGATTCGCTACTTTGGCCGATCCTCCACTCTTGCTAGTCAATCGGTCAATCTTCTTGGTCGATCCGCTAATCATCCAGGCTGACCCACCACTCTGGCTGATCTGCCACTCTTCATGGTCGATCCACCACTCATCTTGGCCGACCTACCACTCTTCCTAACAGATCTGTCACTCTTCTAGGCCGATTCACCACTCTTCTTGGTTGATTCGCTACTTCGATTGATCCACCACTCTTGCTAGCTGATTCCTCACTCTTTTTGGTTGATCCGCCACTCATCCCGGTTAACCCATCACTCTAGCGGATCCATCACTCTTCTTGATCATCCGCCACTCATCCTGGTCAACCCATCACTCTTCTTAACAGATTTGTCACTATTCTAAGCCGATCCGCCACTCTTTCTGCCCGATTTGCTACTCTGGCCAATCCACCACTCTTCTTGGCAGACCCACCACTTATTGTGGTCGATCTGAGTCCTTACAGAGGGTGAGTCCTTAGGATGGTCAATATTCTTTAGCCGAGCTGACCCCATCCAAGAGCGAGGTCAGACTGTATGCTAGAGGGGACTCAACCGACTCATTCTCATAGCGTATTAATGATCCATCAGCTCAACATTCCTCGTTTGACGTTTTGTGTCACGGAGGACAGAGAATATTCTGCATACAACCTGTATATTAAAATCTTCCTATCTGCAAAATGCAGAGATTGCATGTCCATTTTAAGAAAGGTATTAGAGTATCTTTATGATCTATCATTTTCTGAAGGTACTTTGAGATTCGTGCACATATAAACAATGATGCTATAAAAGATATCTCCATATACAGACGTAGGTATGCAATGCTACATAATTTTACATGTTCCTAGCTACTATTCATTTACTTGACTTGATCACTGACTTGAGCATTAGAGGGCGTGCGCTAGGGACCTTTTCCCTATCACGGTTGTTAACACTTCTTGTGACATAAAGGATAATGAGGAGTCTTCATTTGGTCAATATCAGTCATCTTTTCTGGCTAATCTTCTTTTCAACTTTTGGATCAGAGTAGATACTATTAAATAGTTGTTATGTAGTTGTAGAAATGATTAAGCAGTTGCTACATAATTATAAGTAAATCTTAAATCCTAAAATTTAAAATTTTAAATCCTCAATACTATTATCTTAAAATACTATTTATCAAAATTATTTAAATTTCATAAAATTAATTTTTAAATAATTATAAAAATGATTAAGTATTTATTTATAATTGAAAAAACTACTAAATAGTCGCTATAATTTTTTTTTTGGCCCAAAAAATTTTTCTTGAAAATTCGAGAACACACACAAAGAGGAAAAAAAAAAAGCTAGGAAGTACTGGACTCTCCATGTCGAAGATGCAATGATTGCAGCTCCTATGGCTGCCACCATCTATATGGTTGTCTGTTGGCTGGCGCCACCTGCCCTGCACAGTGGGGGCACCAAACAGCCGCATGCAGCATCGGAAGCGCCCTTGATGACTTGGAATTTGGACGTTCCAGCTTCCTCCTCCCCTACAAACGAAACGTGCCTCATGTGTCAGTCCGCACCGTCAACATGCTTTTCACCTCTCAACGTGGTCCATCACCATCCTCATTCCCCTTCTCATTCCCTCACCTAACTCAACACTTTCATCCTCCCTTTACTCACAAAATATCCATCCCTGATTCTCTTCCCTTCCCTTCTATAACGCATGCATTGCTCGATGCAAAAAGCGTGGCATCGTCGTTCCGGTAAAAACTGATGGGCGGGGGCTGATTTGGTACGAGCAGTGCCAGTCGGTTCGCTCAACAAGAATGAAACGGCAGCAACTGAACCGGGCCCAACCAACCAACCATGCGCAGTTGGTGTGCCAATGATGAGGCTTAGCGAAGCTCTTCCTGCAGCCCACTGCCAGTTTATTGATTTTTTTTTTCTTAAGATTTGTCTAAAGCGCAGTTACTGCTTGAGTATTAATTTCTATCTTCGTCCACGGTAGGTAAGTCATCCGATCTCACACAAATTTGAAAAGTGAATATGAATCACAAAAGATGGTCCAACATCACAAGTGTTTCAAACACTAAGCAATCATCGTTGTTTGGAAAACTTGTTCGCCTGTGTACCATCGCATCAAGTCTCAGGGCTTATTTTTAGATTTGTTCTATGATCCTGTCCGAAAAATAGTGAGAGTAGTTGGTTGGGAACATGACTCTAGCTTGACTGGATAGAGATTTCTCGTTGTCCTGTGTAACACAGAGAACGTTAGTGACTGGGCTAGGAAAGAGGTCCCCGGTCTTACATTCTGACATTCAAATTAGTGATTGATTTTTTGAGAAGAATCGTGAAAGAAACGGTTACAATGAGTATGTAAAACTATGTAGGGTCATGTATGTGCTTGTGGATGAAGATCCCTTTTTATAATGTCACTGTTGTGCCTATGTACAAATCTTGAAGCGCTTTCAAAAAAGAGCAAATCACATAGTGACCCTGACACATTTTTTAAAATAAACCTTCAAATCTTTACAATTTGACAGGCTGAAAGTTTCAAAAGTACGATTTACTTCAGAATATTCTCTGTATTAATCCGTTGGATTGCAAGGCCCGCATTAGATTACGTTGACCAACTAATCAAATTATTGATATAATCCGATTGATCCTTACTCCCGAGAGGTAATTGGTCGATGTTTATGAATGCAGTCGACGACCTGACCTTCATTCAGCCTCTTCACTAGAACACAGAATGATCCCATCAAACCATCTACTGTATCCGATCGGATCATATGTCCGATAGACTGGAACGCTTAGTTGGGCTAATTGGCATTTGGTTTTGCAAGAACGACCAAACCTGAGTGTCTCATGTATCTGATTGGACCATGTGTTCGATTGGATCATATGTCCGATCGATCGGAGTACTCAATCGGGCCAATTGACACTGAGCTTCACGCTTTATTATTATTAAGAGATCGAAATTTGAAACTCGACCGGTTCGAGAGTTCGATCAGGCGAACCGATAGCTTCAAGCTTTGCATATGCACAAAGGGGGTCAGCTCTCAAGGCCCGACCGACGGGAAGGTCCGATCGAACAAGCTTCTCGTTTCGGTTAATGATAAACCTTGGTTCCATATGTTAACTACTTTTTAACTTTGATCACTCCGTCAGCCGATTCCTAAACTTTGACCCATCAAAAAGGAAGGCCTATTTTAACCACCTTAGCTTTCTCCATTCTAGAAAAAGTACATACACTAACCCCTAGATATCCCACACGACCAATTCATGATAGCAAAAGACGAATACATTCGTCCCAGCGTCTCCGTCAATCCGTTTCAGAGCCAACACGGAGGAGGTAAACCATGGACGACTACTAATATTTGGAATAGTGACTACCACACGGCCGACCCACAAACCTATATAAAGAGATAAATTAAAAAATCAAATAGATAATCACATTAGAAGATATTTATAGCTTCATAAAAATTGATCCTTACTTTATTCTGTGACTCTATCCTAGGGCGTTGTTTTTAGATTTGTAAGGAATGTGAGATGAGCTCATGACTCATGCGCCGCTCCTTTCCATGTTAAATTAGTCGCTCAGCCGCCGATGGCCCCGGTATGGCAGTAACTTCTCCGGCTTTCCAGTTTTATATATAAATCTATCTCCACTTCGGACTTCGTCTTCGCCCTCGCCCTTGGCGTTGCTCTGCTTAACGACCCAAACCGTCAGTTCTTTCCCACTCCTTCGTTGATTTCCCCTTCCTCGGATTCCTCTCTGTTCCTTGAATTGCGGGATGAGGATTGGCAGGTGGAGCCGAGGTCCGGTCATCGGCCGCGGCTCCTCCGCCGCTGTCTCTATAGCCACCGACATTGCGTCCGGCGACGTCTTCGCCGTCAAGTCCGCTGAGCTCTCGCGCTCCGCCTCCCTGCAGCGGGAGCAGAGGATCCTGTCGTCGCTCGATTCGCCTTACGTCGTCTCTTGCTTTGGGTCCGAAGTGATCTCGGATTCGCCGTCGGGAGGTTGCAGCTACAACCTTTTCTTGGAGTACGCCGTGAGGGGGTCGCTGGCGGACGACGTGGCGAAGCACGGCGGGCGGCTGGATGAGGCGGCGATTCGGTCCGAAACCGGCGACATCCTCCGGGGCTTGGCTTACCTCCACTCCAGCGGCGTCGTCCACTGCGACGTCAAGGGCCACAATGTCCTCGTTGGCTCCGACGGCACCGCCAAGCTCGCCGACCTGGGCTGTGCCCGCCGGATTGGCGAAGAACGCTGTGAAATAAGGGGCACGCCCATGTTCATGGCTCCGGAAGTGGCCCGCGGGGAAGAGCAGGGGCCGCCGGCCGACATGTGGGCCCTCGGCTGCACCGTGATCGAGATGGCCACCGGCCGGGGGCCATGGTCGGACGTCTCCGACCTCGCCGCGGCGCTTCACCGGATCGCCTTCTCGCCGGAAGTGCCGGAGCCGCCCAGCTGGCTCTCCCGCGAGGGGAAAGACTTCTTGAGCAAGTGCTTGGTGAGGGATCCCAGAAAGCGGTGGACTGCGGAGCAGCTCCTGGAGCACGAGTTCGTGAGCTCCTCACCGAAATCCAGCGCCGAGCAGCGGTGGGAGTCCCCAAAGAGCGTTCTCGACCAGACACTCTGGGAATCGCTGCTGGAAACCGACGAGTGCCAGTCGCCCGATGATCCATCGAAGAGAATGGAGCAGTTAATCGGCGTCGGCATCCCCCGCTGGAGATGGGACGACGACTGGGCGACAATCAGAAGCAACAACGGCGCCGTCGCCGCCCAATCCAATTCTCTGAAGAATTCACATTAGCGACCGACATCGATGATGCATATACTGTTTTTGCGATAATATATTTAATTGTTCCAGTTCCAAGGAAACAACACGAAGAAAAATCCAAATTGAGATTTTATCAATTTGGGGAAAGGTAAAGGCGGGCAGTGGCTGGATGGTTAGGCATAAAGCGAGGAGGAGGAGTCAGATGTTGGCAATGGTTGCTTCGTCGTTTTGAGTCTGAGCTGGGACGGTGGCCACTTTGCTGGCAGTGGAGATTTGCAATTCCACTGAGCAAGGTAAAGAATCTGAATCGGAGGGAGGTGGGGGATCTGATCACAGGACAAAAATCTGTCTGGCTGGAATAAATGTGGAGGCGTTGAAGATCTTCTGAATCCGAAAATGTGGCTGCAGGAACATATTTTCAATGCGTCAATCCATGTAGATCTGCAGACTGGCCAGCAAGGGTTCCATCATGGAAGGGCTTTACAACCAGCGGTCCAAACTGCTTGCTTGGGACTAGAGGCTAGAGCTATTGTTAAAGCTAGAACCAGTACAGTGGTCGAATATTTTTATACGTGGTCTCTTTCCCAACAGCTGGTCATTTTACAAGGACACCTTGTGAACCAGTTGGATAGTGAATAAATATTCTGATTAGTCTTTCAATACAACTTGTCAATTCTAAAGTCAAACAACGTATATAATTTGAGATCAATTACAAATCAACTATACAAAAATAAATTGGAATTCTATTAGTGTTTTGCAACTTCTCTCTTAATTATTCTTTTTCCATCTTACAGGAACTTTTTCAAACGTCCACCGACTTCTTTCACATAAAAAAAAAAGTTATATTGGGACGCATATAAAAAATATAAATATCTAGTTGGCATTTAAGCATCATCAAATCCAATGTCAAAAATCAACAAAGTGCAAGACTATAAAGCATAACAATTTCTATTTATCAAATTAAACAGATACATCACTTGCATCAAAACAAGCAACACACAAATATAGTTGAGTATTTACTTCATCGAAGCAGTCACTCGTTTAATTCATGATCTAATCAACAACTGCATTGCACAAATTAATTTTATAATGACTTAAAATTGTGATCCCTTCTGACTTATGTCTTACACTTCAATTCTACCTAAACTTATCATCCACAATTGACACATCAGTTATGTTAGGCCAACCTAACTTTCAAACAAATTGTTCAGGTCACTAAAGGCCATTTTGGGCCTACCAAAAGGCTTTCCTAGGTTGACACATCCTGGGCCCAACCTACCAAAACACTTTGGTTGATCTAACCCTTCATCATCTCAAAGGTTAGGGCTTCCAATCGAGGGTATCCAAGTCCCAGGTCACCTTAGTACTAGGATGAAGAACCCTAGATAACAATGCCTACCTAGAAGCCAAATCTCTAAGATTATAATATTCAACATATAATCTTTGGGTTCTCCAAGTTTGATGGTTATCCACAAGTTCAAAGCTACTCGTGGCTCCATTAAGTCTATCATCTAAGATAGACCGCTTCAATCTTTAAAACACATCTTGCACTCTTGGTGCACATGATCAAACATGGGTTAGAACATAGAGATTTTGTGGCACCCAAAAAACCTTGAAGATCCAATTCCAGAAAACCCAACATGTTTCTTTGGGCATCTAGGTCTAAAAATGCTTAATGCAAATAGCTTTAAACGCACAACACTTAGATAAATGCATGCAAAATGAATGAGAATGAACGTAACATGGCATCAAGAGAATTAACAAAATGTCAGTAGATCTAGGAATAATTGAAATAAAGAAGATTTTAGTGATAGAAACTGTTACACAGCCTCCATGATATTCAAAAATCACCTAGGCAGTTGCTGGAAATCAACAATGAAGAGGTGACAAAAAAGAGAGGAGAAAATGACAAACTGGGTCGGTTGAAACCCAAGGTTTCTTATATAATCTCTTCACCTCCTATCATAAATGATTCCAATTGACTGGGCAGAAATCGAATCAACTTTTAGTCGACTAGATAGTATCAAGTTGACTGCTAATTCAACTGCTCATGGCTAATGTAGTGTTTGGATGAAGACCAAGAAGTAATTGAAATATCCTGTATAAAGTCATCTAACATTCAGTTTATTCGACATTTCATTGCATCAATTTAATGAGTTACAAGAATGGAATTGGAATGATGATAACAATAAATAGGACTCTCCTTAAGATATTGTAAATAGAGAAATTTTTTAATACAAAAATGTTCCCTTCTTGATCTTCACACATGCAAAAGAGTAATTTGAGCAAGGCATGATTAAAACACAGAAAAAGAGAGAGTATAACAAGAACAACCGACCTAGGTGTGTACCATATTTGTTGGTCGCATTCCGAGCTCACTGACATTTAAAACTTGTAGCACTTGATAATATAGTAAGCAATCAATTAATCCAAGGAAATTTTCCTTCTCTTAATTTCTTTTGCATCAGTATTCTCTGTGTGCTCCAAAATATTTACGTGCTTACCTCTAAGGTAATTTATCAACTTCTTGAATTTGTCCTGTGCATCCACATCACTTTCAGACTCTACCTCATCAGCAATTTCAACGATTTCCTCGACTTGTGATTGAGCTTCACTGCCTTGTTTTTTTTCTTCAACATTGCTCGGCCTTGAGGAACACTCAATTTTAGCACAAGTCTCCATTGAATCATAGAGTGGCAATGCTAACGAATTGGTTGCCTTTAGATGAAGAGACCTCACATTCTTCCACTTCTTTGGCACATTCAGAACGACTCCCTCGATGGCAGCCATCACATTGTCGATCAAATCATCCCTTCCCTGGGAAGCCCGCCCCACCTTGATCTCGCTACTTGTGGTCGGGACGAGATGGAACTTGGTCGAACCGCATGCCTGCTGGAGATCCTCCGGCCACGAAGGGATGGAAAGATCGAGCGGCACGGGAGTTCTGTGGTTCCCCTTCTTCTTCTTACTGAAGAAAGGATCGCCGAGGAGGGAAGGTAGGAGGGGAATGAGGCGGCGGTCGGCCAGGAAAAGGTCGTGGGAGGCGGCGAGGGAGCGACGAGCCTCGGGGGTGCGACAGCGAGAGCGGATCTCAGAGAGGGTAAGGACATCGGACAAGGGGAGGGCGAGGTGACGGACCGCGTCGCGGGCGGCGGAGGGAGCGAGGGAGGACCTGGGGCGGTCGTCGACGAGGAGGCAGCAGGAGGAGTAAAGGCGATGGGGGAGGGGTACACGGAAGTTGTTGGGGCGGACGCCGCGAGGAGCCTTCTTGGTGGTGAGGACCAGGTGGAGAAAGTCATCGCCGGGATGGCGCCGGAGCCACTTGAGGAGAGCGTCCACCGCTCGGGCGACGACGTCCCGCTTCGCCCTGGAGGTCGATGAGGACGGCGGCAGCATCTTCTCGTAATCGCTAAAACCCTAGCGACTGCGGGTTCATTGATATAATAAGTAAACTTAATCAAGTGCAATTTGCAAAAGGATGCTTTATTTTATTTTATTGGTCACTTGCCCTAAAAATTATTTTTTTAATGGACAATAATTACATAGAAAGCAAATAATTGCACTAAAATATTTTTGCAACAATAAACAATCTACTAAAAAGTCTTATCAGAAACAAAGCTTAAATTTTAAATATTTATTGATAATAGCTATCAATAAAGTGAAATCGGCAGCACAGAGATAACATTCACATTTTTAGTAAAAAAAATAATAATAATTGTAACCAGCGGAGAAAAACGAGCACAGATCTTTTGAATCATTTTTTATAATTTAATTGATATATCATTTATATTTACGGTTGGATCGTGATCATGATCTGGCTGTAAATTATTACGATCTCTTCTTAGGTTCATCGTCCCCATTAAATTATAGTTTTTGTTCGGAGCGGGAGGCCGGAGGTCGTCCGGAGACCTCCGGTGGTAGATAAGTGGTCAGGTTATTGGGCGTTGAGCGAGGGTATCTTCCGGGTGGCGTCTGGCCGATCGCTTCGAACAAAAACTATAATATAGTGGGGACGGTAAACTCAAGAAGGGATCGCAACTATTTGCGACAGGATCACGCTCATGATCTGACCATAAATACAAATGACACATCCCTTATATCATAAAAAGTGGTCCAATAAATTCTGCCCCTAGAAACTACTGTACAACTACTCTAACACGTTCCAGATTTAATTCGATTAGAATGAAAATTTTATTTTTATATTATAACAGCCCTCCACCAATTACAACATAATTGTAACTAAACAAATTTTAAATTTTAAACATTATTACATTAAAATTCTCTTCCTCCATAAATTATTTAAAATTTATTAAAATCATTTAAAATTGATGAAAATTATTTTAAAGTAATTATATAAACTATTAAATAATTATTACAATCCTACAACGATATTATATTAAATGTCACATGATAAGGGATGTTATGAGCGAATCAGAGATGACGTAGTCAAAGTCAAAAGAAGATGATAGTTAAAATGATGTGATAGTCAGTGTGTCACTCTCCATAGGACTTCATTGTTCACCTAGTACTGAGTACTAAGATCTTCAATATGAGGACGACTGGCCTAAGGGTCGATCGAACTCGAGAGACTTAGTGATTCAGTCCACCTTGTATGTATGCGGTTAGCTGAAAATTAGATTAGGTTGAAGAGGTGGTCGGTCTACCACAAAGATGATCGGTCATATATTTGGCCGGAGTTAGGGCCCCAACTTTCCATGCTCGGAGTACAGCTCTCAGCATATGGACGCTCGACCAAATGACTGATCAGACCGTTGAGGTTAGTACCAATCGAGCACAATGCTGGTCGAGTTTATAGGGATCAACGTCTTCACTTCCTACGTAAGGTCGATATGCAAGGCAACTCAGTATGGGCCCAACCGAACTTCCAGATCCCATATTAGATAGGGGCAAACCTCCTAACATAAGAACAATCATTTCAAAGTACCGATCGGATCTCTCAGGACTCAATTTCTTATCCTTTAAAGGTAAATATCTTAGTATATGACCGGTCAGTCATAGAACCGGCCGAGCCTATGGGACTTGGTTCCCTGTTGCTTCAATATCAAATCTTCGTTATCACAATATACAACCTAGCGACATAGGGTCTAGCCGTCCTTATGGGACTCGACACCCTGATTACATATTGATCTACTAGTATAATAAACAGTTGGTCGACTAAATATCCATCCGAGATATATTCAAGGGGCAACATTGTCACAACAACTTATCAAAGAGTAACAATCATTTGTCAGAGATATTCTTTTATTACAAACATATGCATTCAAAGGAACCTTCTTCGAAGGTAACTATACATCTTCTGTTAGCCAACACATTAAGACAACATATTCCTTTAACCACATTATTAATGGTGCAAGTTATAAAAGCGGTGCCCATACGGGTAACGGAAGATTCTTTAGACAGTGACTGTGCATCTCCTAGGTTGCACATCTTCCTATACTCAACAACTTCTGACACTTGACATTCTATACCCCTCATAATTGTGGAGGTTATGAGAGGTGGTATATATAGGGGGTCCTCTTCGTTGACTAGGGACTCTCATATGACGCTTACACAAAAACACATAGTAACTACTCCTGACACCTGACATTCTATGCCCCTCATAATTATAGAGGTTATGAGAGGTGGTATATAAAGGGGGTTCTCTTCGTTGACTAGGGACGCTCATACGACGCTTACACAAAAACACATAGTAACTACTCATCTTCTCCATTTTTTCGAGGGATCTCTTTTCTGATTCTTGCTCTAACGTTTTGTTGACTTTCTTCTTTGGTGTGCGCGGAGAGGAAGGGAGCATTCAGATCCCCTTTTTTGCTCCAACTCATCAACTTTTTCTCCGATTCGAAGTCTTTTCCCAATCAATCACAGAGTCACCTACCCAACGCATTATCTTGGCAGCTTTTAGACATGATCATCACATATTATAACAGTTACATATTATAACAACTAATCATAACTGCTACAATAACGCCAAAAATAAAGAATAACATTGTAGCAACTATTCAGTAACTTTTATTTGATAACTTATATATATAACTACTCATAGCTACTATAATAACATTGAAACGGGGCAAGGTTGAGTTGACTAGTGTGAGATAGAGTTGCTACAATAGGGCAAGGGTTCAAATCTCGACAAAGCCGAAGAAAAAGCCCTCCCCTGCACTAGTCAACTATAGCTTCCCAATTTACCTTCTCATAGATGGACCGTGGACGTGGGGGCGGCCGTGTGAGGTCGCTGGGGTGGCAGATTTCATCTTTTTGCGATAATATAATAACATTGAAATGTCCCCTCAGGACAGTACAGTGGTTAAGATATGGAGTGTTATCAAATTAAGTTGAAACTCGGCGCGCCCGAGCATACCTTCTCCATGCCTTAGCCAATGCACTAATTAATGGTTAGTAGCCATCTATAATTTATCTCATTGGTATTAACCTAGGGATGAATTGATGAAAATGCTGGGATGAGCGTTTTGCCCCATAATAACATTGAAATACCATAGCGCATTTGTAAAATTATTTTCTCCAAATTGAAAACATGAGTGAACCAAGGGATACTGGGTTTCTGAATCACTCATCACGAGTACTTCCCAATTTACTTTGATGGGCGATAAATTTTTTTTTATAAAACCAGACCGATCACATAAGACTAGCTGAGTTTATGATTTTACAATAACATTGAAAAAAGCAGTATCCTCGAAATAAAAATATCTGATAGAGAAAAAGAGGCCAGATTTTGATGATTTACATAATTTGGGACACTCCTTTAATTTTTGCCCATTCACCTTTATCACATGAAACCAGGAAACCAAATTTTCAATAACAGCAACAAAATCTACCTCACATTTTCTCAGATACCGTGGAATCTTAACAAGCTTAGTTATTTGAAACTTCACCAGTTCAGATTTAGATTTCTGAACAATACTTTATTTGATAGAGTTAACTAAAAGAGAAGGTTATACTCCTTCAGTCCTCCAATTCGATGATTTTCACCACCGAATCATCACCGACTTTCTGGCAGACGACGACTCGGTCATGAGACTTGATCAAACCAGAAGCCTTTCCATGATCAAGAGCAACCTTCAGAACTGACTCGTTGGTCGCACTAGTTGACTCAGCCTGCAGTGGGAGACAATTCATTGCTTAGTATCAAACTATGGGCAAGACCATTTTATGCTTACTTGCACAAGAAGAAGGTCAACGACAAAAAAGTACCAAGGTTTGAATTTACAGAACAAAAACCACAAGAACAGAATTTAAAGAACATTAATTAAATTTAATATCAAATTAAATCACCAAAATCCCTAATTCTCTTCCCAAGTTCCCCCATGTCTCCATGTCACCGGATTCCACTGGTTTGAGGCTCCCTAGAATGTGTACAGTTCCACCATCCTCTAATCCTAAGGTGAAGTGATTTCCTTCACTGGTTCAATTGTCATTGAAAGAGTCACATGTAGGTCGAGATATCAGTGAGGCCATGGCAATTACGCTACCAAACAAGGAAAACACAAATGATCTTATTGTGAAAAACTTTGACACATCAGTATTCATCGATCATCCTTTCCAAACAACTCATGTGGCGCAATCAGAACCTACTTCCCAAGAGAGTCCATCATCCAATATTACAATGTCCAACAAGAGCATTCACATTTCCTCCAGCTCCAAGTTGCAACCAATGCCTCATTTCAGTCAGTTACCTCTTTGGTAGATACATCTACTACTTGTTTATTGATGATCTGGATTCTAGAATCAAAAACCTCTTAGCACATTTCAATCAACACTTGTTTATCATCTATCATGCCACCACCAATGTACTCTATCAACATCACAATTGCAAATAGGTCAGACTCATGGATTAAGGGCACTGGAAATTTCTCTTTCACCTTTGTAGTATTTATCTTATCTGTTTTCTATCGCTAAATTTCCACTAAGTTTATTATCAATTAGTACACTCATAAAATGCTTGACTTGTTCTATGACATAAGATGCAACTTTCATTTTCATCCAAGATGCGAGGATATGTAAAGTGATTAACGTATGACATAAGTTTTGCAGACTGTGCCAACTGAATGTGCCTTCATCATCCTCTATTTTTCTAGCGTCTCCATCACTTCATTAGATATATATTTGTCTTGGTTATCCTAGTTTCCAACATTAAAAAAACTGAACGATCTGATCCAAATGTATTGTTCCACTAGATTACGAAAAGTTTACATTAACTGACACAAGCAATCCTCTTGTATAGTTTGTGCTGATCATTGTCGATAAGTCTCATATCATGTCACTAGTTGACATACCATGGCACGCTAAGGCATGCAACAAGATGAATTCAAGCAATACTAGTTAACTTCTATAATTTATTCCTCTTAACTATTACTTAATCACTACAATTTTATGTTTTGTATATAGCAAGTGGCAGAAGAATGCATGTGTAACTTATATTAATTTATCCCAACATGCATTGAAGTAAATAAAAATAAGTAGAATTATTTTTAATTCAATTGCTAATATATATAGGTTGACTATTATAACAAAATTTAACCTAATTCATTATGGAAATCTTATCAAAATTCATCTTGGTGTGCTTTAGCACATGATAAAATGGGATGAATATTATAAAAAAATTTAATCCAATTGACTAATTAATTATAAATTATGCTAAAAAATATTAAAGTAATAAATCATCTGAATTTATGTCATCTTCTTCAATGCATGTCAAAGTTTGCTAAGTGTAAGCATAACACGGTACTTAAGTACCATTTCGGGTATAAAATGACTTTAATATTTTCCCCAAAGTTTTGTTTTGTTTTTTTTCTTATTCATCTATTTTATCCCATCACCTCCAATACTTTACTGATGTCATATGTCAGCAATCCAAGCTGGTATTGTAACCGTCTCGTTCTGGTCAACCACCAAAACTTGACTCGAATAAAATTTTAATCCTTGGTGTGCTTATCAATCACAATGATAATTTTGTTTGAAGAGTAATCTACCCATGCTTTCATAGCAATTAGCAACAAAGTGTAGCAATTCAAGTGGGGGATGCAAGCTCTCCCTATCTCTCTCTCCCTTTGCTACCATTCAAGCTGGGATGATTAAGAAATTGCTTAGATCAACCTAGATTTCTAAAATCACTCTAGGCTGATGTAACCAATTTCATCTTTTTTTCATTCTCAATTTGATTGGATTTGATACGATTTTAAACATGTATAGTATGTTGTATCTAATTACTAGATAATTTCAACAAATCTCTAGTTCTTTAAGCTTGTGTCAACCTCTGTAATATGCACAATTCCATTTAAAATACTGAATTAGCCTTCACCAATATCAATTCAAGTTAGGTGATAACCATGTACTACGCATATATACTAGTATATTTAAGAGCGGATGGATCCAAAAGATGTTGATTAGTGTTGGCTGCTGCTGAGAAACAAGATACATATGAAAAAAAGAGAATAGCATATTAGTATTTTGTTTGATATAAAAAGTGTTCTTGAACAGTCATAAACCTCTTATAAAGATTTTAGAATCCAATAAAATTAATCTTGTCTATTTATGATCTGGACAGACAAAACAATGAATAGAACAAATAGTACATTCAATAACAGAAACACTTACAGGATGGCGAGGGTCAGCAAGCATGGGGAAGAGGCCTCTAACTACGAGTGACTGTCTTGCCTGCCAATAATGTTTACTTTAATTAGCATAACTCATTTTTTGCATTACCAATAGTTAATGGACTGTACTAATGACTGACAAAAGTGATGAGTAATGGGAATAATTCGAAGAAAAAATATACTAATGATTACTGAAATGAAATGCAAATCTTAGCTATAGTCGCCGGAAACAATAAAACAGAATGAAACAAGATACTAATATTCACTAGAGCATATAAGATGATTAGCTGACCACTTACTTCAAAAGCACCACTGAAACTCCAGCGAAGTTGGTTTGTCTTGAGTCGAGGAACGACCACAGATAATACAGGCATTGTGGGCCTATACTTAGCAATCAACCTAAACAAACAATGAAAGGAACCACATGGATGTCAGGAATTTTCACAATGCACTGGTAAACACTATAATGATAAGTATTTTAAAGAATTTTACTAAATTAGCACCTTGCAGCTCTTCCAGATGAAGTGAAACAAACAATCACAGAAGCTTTAACTTTGATAGCAGCACGCACCTAAAGTTGATCAATACCAAACACTTTTATAATCCACTTTGTTCCAAATTTAGGACGAGTTCATTACTTTTATTAAAATCTAGATTTTTCCCTATTGATTATGAATATCCTCTTTACAATTAATTAAAATTGTTGTATTTGCTCCCAGGGCAATGGTGCAGCGGCAGTGCGCCTTTTCAGTTTTCAGGCATCTAAGGATTAGATCCCAGTCTCGGTGAATTAATGAATGAATTTCCCTTAATGGACGGTTGACCAAAGACCACTGGCTGATAGGCCGCTCGTTGCGAGCGTTTTCCAATTTAGCCGGTGGAAAACTTCCGTGCGCTCGCCAGTCACCCCAGGATTAGTCGACGTAAGCTGGATACCTGATGACAACTAAAACAAAAATTGTTATATTTGACGAAGACTTGTGTTGTTTAGGCTAGTTTGAGCATTGTTTGGGATGTCAAATTGAGTAAGAAACTCCTAGAAATAAGGATGTAATCGTAGGATGGGAAGAGATTGAGTTGGATTTGATTTGGGTTTTGAATTGAAATTGGTTGGACCATTATTGGGCTGAGTTCAGTTTAAGTTCAAGGAGTTTGAATTCGATTTGGTAGTAAAGGGATCAGGTTTAGTTGTTTGGGAGAGGATAACTTGTAGGAAAAAGGAATCACAACTGCCAATCCCTATCCATCTGCGCGAGAGATTGACTTGTTTTAGAAAAGGCGATGATCTCCTTATTTCCTACTCTCAAAATCCGAAAACTTGTTATCCAACTTACAAATCCTTGTCTCCATCAAATTCCCTGCTCTAACCGCTCCCACCTGCTACAATTTATGTGCCAACTACAGCAGCAAGGAATGCTGCAAGAAGACTGTTGTCCTCTTTTTTCCAACGCCCAAAAAATTGAGTTTAGACCTTTTCAAATCTTCTCAACCCTCCGGTGTGTAGCAATGACTTGTTTTTCTTTGATTTAGAATAGATTTAGGTCTCCTTAAAATTTTGCCCACTGCTTAGGATAGCCCCTTTGTTGTAGGTTTCCGAACCATTGGCTAGGGAAAAGATTGAGAATCAAACTTATTGTTTCCTTGTTATCTTTAATGAATTTACTTGCTGGGATTTCTGTATAAATTGCATAAAACCATGGTTTAGAAAGTAGATGACTTCTATTAAGTTAGTTTGATAAAAAGGAGAGTTTCCCAACTATCACGAGCATTTTTCACGCCAGTGAATTGATACTAGGGTCATTTTTAAGGTGGGTGATTTAGTGCTTATTCCTTTTCTCTGAGAATAAGCAAAAAAATTTTGATATCTTGATTGAATATGTAATTGATGTTCATTATTGTTAATTGGTGTTAAAATTATGATTTCTTAATCTTTAAGTGTTGAAAATAAAGAGAAAATCTTTGGAACATCTAACCATCCAACCTAAAGCTAAATTTGGATCAAAGAGAGGTTTAATATGGTGAAATAAGTATAACAAGTGCAAGATTTCATGATTCCTTTGCTTGTTGAAACTACATACTCTTGATAGTAGAACATCCTTTTAATACCAAAATGATGTTCTATACCCAAATGACTAAACTTGAGAGGAGAACATCCTTTTAATACATAGACAAAATAGATTACCACACTTGTTTGTATGAGATTAATAGGTGTGCAACATCCTAACTTAAACACTCTCCCTTGTGCCCATCATTACTCAAAGGTAATAGTCCTAGTTCTGTAGTTATCAAAACATATTGAGTTGGGTGGAGTTCGTTCCATCTCAAAATGACTAGTCACATAAGAGTGGCATCCTTTTATGGTCTGGAGCATCCAAGCTTCAATAAAAATGATGGATGATTGATTATTATAATATAGTTACTAGGTTAAATCATAATGTTATGATAATTTATATTAATTTTTATTTAGCATTTATCTATGTATGTTCTTCATTATACCAGCTAAGAATATTTGTTCTCACCCTCATTTCGTAAGCCTGTAGACTCATAGGTATAGCAGACTTGGAGATTGCATCATATTAGTTTATTTAGGTGTTGCTGAGAAATTTTTATTATAGAATTATGTAATTGCCTTTCTAAGTTGAATTTTTAGTTAGTGTGCGGTATTGTGCCTGGTTGTGATGCCTAGTTGTTTTTAGGGATAAATTGTTGAGACAATAGGGGTGTTGTTCCCTTCTTGAAAAAGGAAGGGATCCTCGGATCATAACATTTATTGCTTTATCAAATTGGATTGGGCAAATGAAACTAAGATCATACAGCTGATGAAGCAATAGACTCCAAGTGGCTCATTGGTTCCCCAACATAAGTCACAGTCTTCTTGAAGTACAAATCCTGGTTGAAAACTTTCTCTGCCTGCAAAAGTTATTTCTATGGTTAGAGCAATATAAAAGTAAGAGAAGAGGAAAGGATATTTAGGAAAGGATGAGAATCAATATACAGTAAACCACATGTTTGCTATATATGAAGGATACAGCAGAATCCAAGTTACCTGCTACTAAGATAACCTGATATTAAAATAACTGTCCTCATTGCCCTAACCCCGATTATCCTCTCTGCTGAGATTTAGCACTCAACCTCAACAATGTCTTATAAATTTCTACACAATCAGCTAACATGAAACTCCACTTTTCTGACTGTAACAAAGCACACACAGGAGAATCCTCCAGACTCATGATTACCAGAATCCTCAAGCTTCATGAACACCATAACTTAGCATTAAGTTTTATGTCATCTCAACAGAATAATGTTATTCATCCAGCTATCCCTTGTGCCATGAGCATCCAAAACATTTTCTTCCCATTGGCAAAATTTGAATAAACAAGCTTTCCATAATGAAATATATAAAAGTCACTCTGCATTAGTGGCAAGAGTTGAATATGTTGCCCATTTCCTGGTCAAGAAAATCTATTCAAGTGAAAAAAAAACATAAAATTTTGTATTGTACATGTCAATATGGAAGTTTCAAATAATTTGCATATGTAACCACTGCAGAAGTAGGTAAAGAAAGCATAAGAAAAAAGTTCACATGGAAAACATCTTAAGACATTCAATCTTTTCCATGCATTTTATTAGGAATACAAGGTACAGAAAGCTCACCTCATAACAAATTCTACCCACAGTGGAAATGGTCTCAACAGGATACAATCCTCGAAGAGTTTCAGCACCCAAAAGGATTGCATCACTTCCTGGGAAAAGTAGACAGTTGAAAGTTTAACAAAATAAAATAAGACACTGATGTATGCAGCATATAACAACAATAACACTTGTCCCATTGGAGTTGGACTATTTGAGATTGGCAAATGGATCAAATACATTAATCATGATATGTGAAATTGGAGATGTTAAAGATAGCAATATTGACTTTAAACAAGTTTCTCCATAGAAACAGAAAATACCATCGAGTATTGCATTGGCCACATCAGTTGCTTCAGCTCGTGTTGGTCTCAGATTGTCAGTCATGCTATCAACCACACGTGTGATGACTGCTGGTTTTCCAGCCATGTTACACTTATATACAGCAGCCTTTTGGAACAAAAATACCTATAGACAAAATTATGTGACTAAGTGATAAGTTATCAATCACATTAGCTGCAGCAGGAAAAAAAATCAAGTTAGAAAATCCTTGAAAGAAGAAAGGAAAATTTTTAACAAACACTCATCAATTGAACTCAGGCTTGGAAAATAGATATATGTTTACTATGCTTTAAAATGAGCGTTTATTTGCATCTTGTTTTATGCCAATGAGTATTTCAGCTGCATGGTTATTATGTCTTCATCAAAAAAGAGATGAAATAAAGTAATACTGGCCTTCTCAGGTGGGAGATCTATTCCAAGATTCCCACGAGAAAGAATAATTCCATCTGCTTCTTGCAGAATCTCATCAAAATGTGTAAGTCCCTGAAAAAAATTGAGCAGTGGAAACCATGACTATAAAGATTTAAAACAGATGTTTTCTATAGTCAATTCACATTTCAGCAAACCTCTATGCTCTCAATTTTGGCAAATATCTGAGTTTGGTAAAGATCACCTAATTTTGACAGGAAATTCCGGGCCTGCATGCAGTGGGAGCATAAGAAGTCATCTTTTGAACAATACTTAACAAACATACCTACCTTGTGAAATAACTATTGAAAGGACAAAGACAAGACAAGATACTTGTCAGACAGTTAAGCAGAACTAATGAGTATACATAAAATAACATACTTGTCGGACATCTTCCACATGCCTTGTATAAGACAATGATAGGAAATCAATTTTGTTTTGCACACCCCATGTACTTATAACCTGAAATGTAGATAACAACAAGATTTTAGCCAAATAAGTTTGAGACTTTTTTGAGGTAATACAGAAACAAAAAACAGTATCAACAAAGACAAAATTGATAACTAAAATAAAAAAATTGGGATTGTAAGAGGGACTAGGAAAAGAATGAAACGAAGGCTCAATGTAGTGTGGTTGATTGACAATAGAAAATGCATCATAAGGAATTCAAAATGATTATAAGATTTTAAGAAAACAACAAAAAGAATTGTAAAGACTGTCTCAACTAAAGGAGTACAGCTAGTGATGGTGTAATCTACAGAAAATTAGAAATGAGGATATTATGCAGCCAAAACAAATGATAGCAAATGATAAGACAGCTATGAACTGTAGATTCCATTTAAGTATCATGAAAACACATACCAAGAGGGGAAAATGTCAATAATAGCAACATTAGTTATATAGCAGAAGAAGTTTTTCTTGAAATCATAGTCTCAACAGCCATTTCCCCCATGGGAGCATATTCTCTCTTCTATAGATGCATCTTTTGTGGGAAAGATTCACTACTACTGCATATATAGTGAATCTATGATGCACGCTAAAGTTTATGAAGGAGAAACAACATGGTCAAGGGTTCTTAAAATCACATATTTAAGTTAACCATTAAGCTTAAAGAAAAGTTTTGATTGGTGTTACATCATGCAAAGTGTTGCTTACATTTTTGTCAGATTCAGTAAGTGTTGGCAAGTCAATTCGGATTTGGGATACATGGAGAGTGAACAATGACCCAGACAGAGTAGTAGAGTTCTTTATTATGCAGACTACATCTTCCCCTTTCAACTCAGCAACCTGCATTGATAAATTGTTACAGAAAAAGCTTGGTAATGCCTTGATAACTCAAAAAAGCTTAATAATAAAGTAAATTCTTACAGCTAGTTTTCTTTCAACATTCAAGATAAATTGTTTTAGGAAAAGTTAGTTTTTGAGTCACTCGCAAAAACCATACCTCTAACCAAACAGAAGTAGTTTCACTCCCAGTAAACAAGTATTGGCCAATAAATATTGTGTCTCCTGGCTTCACAGCCTGCAAATGCAAAAGAAGAATAAACTGAGTTCTAGATATTATAAAGTAATTCTATCTGCAACATCAGAATAGAAAATAGTTACATACAGCCCTTTGTTGGGTTTGAGGCTGCACCGGCTCTATTTAAACACTACCAAGAAACTGCTAATATGATCAAATATGGAAGCGAACCATAAGAAAAGCTACACTACAAATATTTTTTGGTCTAAAACCAGCTTGAATACCTTGATGAAGCTAACAATAACCTCCTCAAACAGAAGAAGATGGTGGTCAATACACAACAACATGAGTAAGAGAGAGATATAACATAACATCCACAAAAAAAAATGCTTATGATATGAGAGCAAGTATAAAAAAAAGAAGGCAAACCACTTCCTACACCATGTACAAAAAAACTCTCAATCGTCCCACACTCCACTCTCAATATCAATGGAGAAATACAACCCAGATTATCTCCATGAGTCCTGAGATTTTAAAACCTCTCCTTGATGAAAAACCTCCCTAACAAGATTTTTGGTCTACAATAGATGATGCATGATTAAGGTATTACAACACAATGCAGAAGACCCAGGTGAGATTACCCTTTAAATAAGGAGCTGGGATCAAATCTAAGTGGAAGAAGTCATGAAGAAACAAATCAGGGGAATCTGATTGTTGATGCAAAGTGATGTATACTATCATTAGAGACCTCTTGTGGATCTCACATTGGGGCATAGGTGTGAAGGCCTGGACCAAGTACAAACAAAGTCCTAGCCATCAAAAGAACAGATAAAAAAAATATAACCCAACATTGCACAAGTACCATTGGAATTCCTCAAACAATGCTCCCACCAAGAAATAAATGAAGTCACCTCAACTTTCTAGGTGCATGTTTACTAGCCTGACACAGTCATGTTTTAGGTTGCAAAATAGTGAGAGAAGCAAAAGGGTAGAAGATTGATCAAGAAATAGCATATTCGCATAGACAAGTATGTTTTTTTACAAGGATAGATATAAGAAGATAATGCTTGCCTTTGATAGATTTGTGAAGTTTATAGGCAACAACTCAGAAGTAGCTTCCTTCTCCTGATCTGGTGTCAAAACAACATACGCGTTTGCTTCAAGTGAAATGGCCTTCTCACTTTTGTTGACAACCTGCAACTCTGGACCCACTGTATCTAACATGACCTAGAACAAGAAAAATTTATGTTATTAAAGTCCAATCAACAAAAAAGAAACTAAGAACTGGAAAATGGTCGCTAGAGCCCTGATTTTGTGGATAACGTTGCCATGAGAAAAAGTGAAAAGGAGAATAAATGCCAGGTAGAAGCATAAATGGAGCCGTTATTAGAGTTATTTGTGTCCATGGTAGATGAACGCAAGTACGCACTCACAAGTTGAACATAAGTTAAGCTCAAACTCCAAGCAAAAGCAGTAGCGGAGAGAATTGATAGCAAGCAAACGAGTGAAACCTAAATCGAGTTCGAACTCCATAGAATAGACGAGAAAATAAAGGAAGGAAGAATATTAAAATAAAACAATGGTAGCAAGCAAGATGAACAACAATTTGCAACCTGAGAAAGTAGTCAAACAAGCGAAATATGAATAAAGCTCAAAACCATAGATCCAAGGAGAAAAACGAAAGAGAGAAAGAAAGAACATGAGTTAGCAATCAATGTTAGCGACAATTTTCAATTAAAAAAAAGGTAAATTTTGCTGAAACTCAGTAAGACTGATGGGGGACCAATGTATGAATATAGTAGGGAGCTGTGATAACACGACAAAGACGAGCAAGAAGAGAAAAGAACTTCGTCAACTTAAAGTGGCTGATAACCGAGACTACACTTACTGCACACAACTTTTGGGTGCTCCTGATAGCTGCCTTGAGATTGTCGAGAGTCTCCTGGTGATAGCCAGCGTCTCCCCAAGAGAAGTCAAAGCGTGCCACTGCCACCACATAATACCCAGTAAATCTCCCATCATCCACGAAAGAAAGCACCAATGACAACCCCGCTGCAGGAAAACAAGGCGTACCGGACATGCCAGCCTTGAGGCAGGCGGCGATCACCTCCACCGACCTGGATTTGGGGCCGAGCGTGCCCACGATCTTGGTCATTGCCGGGAAGAAACTCTGCAAAACGGCAATGTGGCCCAGAAATCAGAAGATCCAAATCGTCTGCTTCTCAACCAAGATCCAGTAGAAGAAACATACCGGCTTTGATGGCTCGAGGATCGAGGCCATCCTGATGGGTTCCTCGAGGAGAAGGTGAGTGGAATGCATTCTGAGAGCTGCCGAGAACAAAAAAGTGAGCGAATTGGAGATGGAGGAGAGACCGCTCGGAGTGGAAGTGGAAGCGGAAGCAGATCGCTACAGCACTACTCTAGTCTACTCCCCCAATTGATGCTCCATCGTCCTTTATTTTTCACGTTCTGTTATAATTGACCAGAGGCGGAAAGCGGTGGTTGGGTTGCCCGTGATACGGTCCGGTTTAACCAATCCCCAAAATGTGGGCCGTAGCCGTGCTAGGCCCAGCCCATACGAGATCTCTTTTGCCATCCGTTTCAAAATCTACGGTGACATTTGGTATGTGAGTATGGAAATAGGAAATTGAATTTATTCTCAAATTTTATTTTTGGTTGATAGTAATATAATTAAGATTTTGAAATAAAATTTAAAAATTTTGTATTAATGAAAGTCATCTCTAACTTGAATTTTGATGAGAATGAGAATAAGATCTAAATTTTAGATGAAAATATTTAATATATTTATTTAATTTTTATTTCATATAACTTTCTCTCTTCTTATTCTCTTTCCTTATTCTTTCATCACACTTTCTCTATCATTTCTTGCTTATCACATATTTTTTCTCATTACACATACCCTCTACTCATTTTTTCTTATCTAGGGGTGATTACGAATTGAGTTGGTTCGGTTATTGGAGTAAAAAACTATCCGGTCCTACTAGATTAGATAATACAATATCAGGACCTACATCGGACCCTATATCCAATGGTTCTTATGTATCAGATATTCGATGAGTTGTCAATTATTTGGATATCCGACCTTATATCTAATGAAATATAAAATATAAATACAAATAAAAAAAATATTTTAAAATGATAATAGACATTACTCATTACAAGTTATAGCAGCTAATAAGCAATAGCTACTACAACATGTAGCAACTTATCGGCAATAACTATTATAACGTGTAGCAACTTATCGAGAGTAGTTGCTATAAGTAGGGATGATCACAGATTGGGTTAGTTCGATTATTGAGATAAAAAACTATCTAATCATACTAGATCGGATAATGTAATATCAGGACCCTATATTCGACGAATTTTTTTTCGGTTCGTTTGAGTCGGTATTAGCGGATTTGTCGATTTGGCGGGTTGAATGCTCACCCCTACTGTTATCATATTTTCTCTCTCTTCATTCTTTCTCATCACATTTTTCTCTCCTCATCCTCTTTTATCATGCTTTCTCTCCCATCACACACTCTCTCCTCATTTATTTTTTATCACATTTCCTCTCTCCTCAATTTCTTCCATCACTCTCTCATCATTCTTTCTCATCGTATTTTTTTCCCTCATTGTACTTTATCTCTACTCAATTTCTCTCATCACACACTTTCTTTTTATTTTCTTTCATCATACTTTTATTTCTCTTCATTTTTCTCTCATCATATTTTTCTCTCCCGTCACACTTTTTTTACTCATTTTCTCTCATTATACTTTTCTTCTCTTCATTCTTTCTCATCATACTCTCTATATCCTCATTTTCTTTTATAGTACTTTTCCTCTTTTCATTTTTTTTCTATCCTACTTTTTCTCTCATTATATTTTTCTCTAACATTCAATTTTCTCTTTTTTCTCGTTTTATCTTATCAGAATAAAAAATATTTAACTAACTAAATAATATTTTTAAGAATATATCTATAATTTTTATTTTTATTATGATTTACAAGAAAGAACCGAACACCATCTTTTGTAACGACCCGCCTTCTACTGACTAGGCTATAAGGCCGATAGCTACATTATGTTGTGCTAAATTACTATTGCGAAAATCTGGATTGATTAAAATCTTACTAAACTGATTATTGTAAAATCTGAACTTAATATTCTAGGTGTACCTAGGAGTTGTACACATGCTAGGGAAGATAATCTATGCCTCTCGGATGTCCTGCTAGCTGTAATCAGGCATTTCAATCGATCCATGAATCGATTGGGCTGTCGGATCGATCCAGTGATCGATCCAACTTGATACTGGCACGGAGAAAAGCTCTGGATCGGTCGGCTGACCGATCCATAAACTATATCGCTTCTGTATGCGGCTGGATCGGTCTACCGACCGATCCAGGAGTACACTGATCGGTCGGTAGACCGATCCAGTGGCTCACTGATCGGTCGGCTGACCGATCAGTGAGCTTCTGTACTCCCTGTTCGCATCTGGATCGGTCGGCTGACCGATCCATAACAGACGCTAACTCTCTGTTCGCGACTGGATCGGTCAGCTGACCGATCCAGTGGCACAACCCAAATCTGATCGATCTGGTTTCTGATTTCGAATCAGAACCCCTGATTTCAGCACTTGTTCGTGCCAAAATTACATATAACAATTCTAAAATGACTAGGAAACATTCTAACAATGACAACTAACATTCTAACATCATAAAAGAAGGGTTCTAAGCATAATAGAGTGCATGACCAACTAATTCATAGTGATTAACAACTAGAGTGCAAATAATAAAATACTGTAAAGTTCTGATGCTTAAACAAAGCTTGCTAAAATTCCCTAGAATCTTTTATTCCAAGTTCCTACCACACACACCATCTCTGCATTGTCCTCCAGCTTCCTTTGTTAATCCATCTTTCCTTTACATTTATCTGCAGTATAAGGAAAATAGAATCTGTAATCTTAAAGCTTAGTAAGAAACCATCTACCTCACAAAGACATGCATACGGTGCTAATAATGATTTTAAAACATGTTATTTAAAACATATGCTGAACATGTAAAAGATGGCATGACATACAATCATTCAAACATGTATATCAAACTGTACATGGAGTTATCATGCATATTCACAGGGAAATACTAAGCTGGAGCATGATACTGAGCTAAGCTATTACTGATCTGATACTAAAGCTGTACTGAATTCATATAACTATTTTATGAACTTTTGAAAACTATATACAAAATAGTTCAAAATAATAATCATGCTGCTGTTTGAGCCCGACAACTGTATCTGCTGTGCGCGCATCCCTAACTAAACCCAGGGTTGCAAATTCCGAATCTAGTAGGGTTACTAGGTTATCTAAACCTAGGGACGACTGTGGGAGCCCAACCCAATGGATATCTAATCCAATACAGTGCCACTGAAAATAAAATACTGAATATAGCTAGGAATTTCTTATTTTGTTGTTTCTAGGTTATCTGAACCTAGAGCTAGGTTATCTAAACCTAGAAGCGACTGTGTGAGCCCACTCATTGGACCGTAGTCCCATGTAAGCTGGAACTAGACTAATATTCTGATTTAAATGCTACTAATGCATTTAACTGAGCTGTTAAAAATACCTGGGGTAGTACTTAGCTACACTAATCATTTTGTCGAACACTTGGCGTGCTCCAACTCTCCCCTCTAATAGGGAGACCACCTCTAGGCACCCGACAACGTCTAGAGCCTCCAACTGAAGGAGAACAACGTGTCTGACCCATCTAGAGGTGCTCAACTAAATCCCTAATCTGCGAGGAGGGTTTAAACACACCCTACGTGTCGGAAAAATCTGCATATAACTAAACTGATACATAGAAAACCAAACGGAAGCTACTTATACTACAGGTGAGGGGTTTCTTATCTCGTACGCTAATTTCCTTACAATTCTATTCGCTAGAATTCCGGTGGAGACAACCCCTTCGACAATTTTCTCGCGCCTATGAGTTCCTCTCGCGAAGAAGAGCGTCCTCGTACCGGAGTTGTCGCCGGAAGATGACCTTGGGGCCCTAGGGAGGGAACCCTAGGATTGGCGCCGAGAGGAAGAAGAAGAGGGAGAGGTGCGGCGTGAGGTTAGGGTGAGGAGGAGAAATTGCCGAACCAATTAAAAATAAACGAACCAAACCCCACTTAAATTTTCTATTTATATTAAGTGGGTAACTTCAGCCCAACTCTAATATAAATTTAATTGCCTCCCTTTCCTTTCAGCACTGCTTGTTGGGTTCAACTGGTTACTAATATTATCCGTAAACCGAAGGTCTTGGGTTCAATTCTCGCTTAGGCCGTTTTTATTTTCTATTTATTTTTTTGCCACTTCCGTTATTCTAAAAATTCTATAAAAATATTCTAAAATCCAGAAAAATCATAAAATATTTCTAAAATAATTTTGAGAATTTTTGGACGTTACATCTTCAAATCTCTTTCCTCTCTTCGTTAGATTTTGCCATCCGTTTCAAAATCCTCTGTGGCCGACTGTAAAGCAAATGCTTCTGCCACATACGTCAAATTGCAGCACAGAGTCGAGCTGATGCCGATGCACGCAAGCCAGCCGTTCAAAGTGATGAGCTTCTCTCATTGACATGATGAGGCGAATAAAGATAGAACGATCAGGATCACTGCTTTTCCCTCTTCGGTCGACTTTTGTAAAGTATCTCACTTTACGTAGACAACTACTACAAGCTAAACCTGCATATCATCTCTTTCTTTCATATCTAATTATCAGAATTAATTCTCGCTCCACCATGGACGAGGCCTATAAATACGATGTATCTTGCTCCACCATGGATCAAGCCATCCAAATCCTCAATTAATTAAGAAGATGTCTTGCTGTGGCGGAAACTGTGGCTGCGGCTCCAGCTGCAAGTGCGGCAATGGCTGCGGAGGGTACGGCGATCATGCATACACGATCTAACTAGCTGTTCCTTGCACTGCTCTCTTTAATGGGTTTGGCTAATTACTCTACAGGAGAAAGATGGGCCTGGACATGGCCGGGGAGACCACAGCCATGGTCGACTTTGGCGCTGGCAGCCACGAAGGGTCTGGCCTCTAGCTAGATCTCTTATATATCTAAGTAATTGCCTTTACTTTAAATGCATGGTTTGTTAATTTCTTGTGGATGCATGTGTACATATGCAGGAGCAGTGAGGGGTTCGAAATGATCTCTGGTTCGTCTGAAGGTGGAAGCTGCGACTGCACCAAATGCAAGTGCGGGAGCAGCTGCAGCTGTGCTTGTTGCAGCTGCAACTAAAGTAGGCAACACTGCTCGATGCACGCTCATGCTCTCTCTCTCTATCTTTCATTCATTAACTATATATCAAATGAGATGGACGACTGAGAGAGAGCATGAAAATAATTAAATAAAATTACAACGAGGACGTGTATCGATCATTATCTTATAATTAATATTGTTAATCCTGCGTGGTAATTATCATTTATCATGAGTGTGTGTGACTTTGCTAAACTAATATTTGCTTACTTTGTCAGCGTAGTTTTCTATCGAACAACATCAGTATCGTAGTGGCGTTGCATTTCGAAAAATAATAAGGTTCTTAAAAATTAACATCAGTTACTATATTTTAAAAATTAACACTACTTTGATATTGTATAAATTCTAAAATCAATATTAGAATAGTGTTGTTATTTGAATGCAACACTATAATAATTGAATAATAATAATAAAATGAAAATAAATGTGTATTTTGAGAAATCTAAAAATTCAACACGTCTTTTATAATTTCACAAGGTTAAGTATAACTTTTGGTCGTATATGAAAAGATGGTATAAGAATTTTTTTTTTTTTTTTTGCTCAACTAATATTTGCTTATTTATGCATGTAGGGAGATATGGGAAAAAAAAAAGATTAAATATATAATATATAAACTAGTAGACCAATGAATAGGCGATAAATATATAATATATAAACTAGTAGACCAATGAATAGGCGAACGTAACTTCTAAATTTTCCAAAATGAACATTTATTTCCTATTTTATTCATTCCAAAAAAAAGATATAGGTGTGTATTTTAAGAATTCCGCAATTTTAATTGTAGCTTTGGTCAATTATCGTATATAAAAAGATTGTATAAGATCTAATTAATTTAAGTTTTCTAAAAACTCTATGAGGATTCAAAAATGTGGAATCGTCATATTAGTGACCCTCTTAAAATCGATCTTACGAATATGAAAGGAGGTAAATACAGATACATAGTTGAAAGTGCATATATAGTCGGGACGTTAACCCCAGACAATGACACCTCGAGAATTGAACTCTGGATCTTTCGGTTACGAAATCATGCGCCCCCAACTGTACCACGCCTGGGGACTCAACTCTATGAGGATTCAAGCAACTAAAGCATGAGATCCATGAAACTGAGTTAACGCATGCCGATCTTCCAGTCCTTCCCAACCGGTTTGCAACTGTATTTGGAAGGCTTCGGTCTTGAACGACGAAGCTTGTGTTTCAAAGAGAACAGATTTGGGGCAGAGGAAGAAATGTACACGGTCATCACTTTCCCCTCCCAATCCAAACCTGATCACAAATGTACACGATCGCGGCTCAATTGTAAGCTGAGGAACATATGGTGTTTAGTGATCGATCGCTAGTGATGTGTCAGGGAAGCGAACATGGGTCGACGGTGACCATCGTCAAACGCCTGGATTCAAGGAAGGTGGCGTTCCGGTGCCGGTGTGCGCTGGCAGAGGAAGGACGACAGCTTATATTTATTTACACATTCAATAGAAATTAGACCCGCCCCCCTACATTAGTAGTGTTGATGAAATAGATACTAGACAATGGGTTGTCGTGTACAGAGGAAGGCTAGCATTGGATATTCTGAAAGAGCTAATTCAGAGGATTAAGTATTCTCAATTATACGGGTATATATAGTTTGCATGTGTACCTGCTAAATAAGATTAACTATTCCAGAAAGTGCAGAACAAGGGCAATTCTTTGGTAGGTCAATTAAGTTTTATGAGTTGCCGTGTAAATGAAATACAATGTTTTTTTTAATGCCTCAAATACAAAGAAAGTGTGATTCTATCAAATGACAAAAAGCAGCAGGTGAAGTTTTGATGGATCTTAGAAGTTTACAATGGTACCTAGACTATGCTGTTTCATATCCAAGATAAAATCTACACAATAAAACTTAGAATTAAGTTTATTTGCAAACAATTAACCCTCTAAAAATAAACAGAATATAAACACAAGATGCAGTAATTGGCATCCGTCCTATCACTATATTGATATGAATAAAAATCAACTGGTTGGCTCAACTTGGGGAAAGGTAAATTAATCTTCCCCAAAACTATCCACGCAGACAAATATCCAAACATGATACATTTGATAGTTGTAAATGGGTAAAGAAGGATTATTTTTACTAGTTCAGCAAAAAAAAAAATCAATAGAAAGCACATTTTAATCGAATAAAAGGAAAGTTAAATGAAAGTCAATCTAAAGATAAAGCCAGAAGCTGCACACCATGCAAGAATATCAACATACAGGGACAAAATTAAAATGTCATCAAGTTCATGGATGTCTGTAACTCGTTATAGTGAAAAGTACCATGATATTTGGGCTATTAAAATTAGAGCTGAATCCACATAAAAGTTTGACTATACAAGACAATGGTCATGCAAATCAATGATCTCAAATCTTTGTCGGAGGCTTCTACCAATCAAACACTGAATAATGAAAAAGCGGTAGTTCATAAAAGGTGAATAAGTAACTTTAAGACTTTCAGTCTGAGTCAGGTCTACCAGGAAAGTTTTCTAAATTATGATTATTTGTCATGATAATTCAATAGGCAGATTAGATTTTAGTGACCTATAGGTTGTTAGAGAATAAATGTTGAACAACATAGATTGACATACAAAGAATTAAGTAGCTTTAATGAGGTGGTTTTCAAAATAAAAAAAAATAGGGCATACCAGCAGATAGAGAATAGCCATCACTCCATAGCAGACAAGGGGAGAAAAGAAGAAAATTGGAATAACGCATCGGCTACCTGGAACAGAAATGATACTAGCAATGTTACTCATTGAAACAGCTCATCATAAGCGAGCAGCTTCTTTAAGAGAAAGGTAGAGGTCATGAAAAAAAGTTAATTAATCCCTTAGTTACCAATGTTGAGACTTGAGCGAAGTTGAGATGCATGCCATGAAAAGACAATAAGTTAGAGGCTGAGGGAAACAAGTTTGCAGCACTGTTTTAGTTCAACCTTGTGGGAAATAAGGTAAAAAGTGCTATTAGTACTACCAAGTACCAATAATAGCAAAAACACACATGAACCAACTTAAGGACATGAATTGTGAACTCTAGTAGTTCCCACATTGTGCATCAGCAGCTATGACTTTTAGGTATTATTTATGAAGAAAATGAAGCGCAGGCGAAATTTTGATGACCTTTTGGATCATATATAGAATATTTTCTCACATTTAGTCCAAAACTAAGGAGTAAATGTGTGGAGAAAAACAAGAAAGAAATGGTGCAATATTCGTTTTATGAATAATATAGATAATGAAGAGCCACTATCAGACATAGTTAAAAAACTACTGAGGTTGGCTAAGAGAACAAACACTCGCCAAATCCTGCAAAAAATGGCCAGTTGGACTCAAAAAAATCGAGTCTTCTATTCAAGGTTACATTAGAATAGTTCCACTTGTACCATACATAAAAAGAACAGAATATAAATCACCATTCTCTAAATACCTAATTCTAGGCTAAACTTATGAGAAGACTTTCTCAGTGGAGAAGGCAAATCAAACTTGATTAGTTGAGATAAAAGTAATGAATCAGATGGATAATTATAAGAACTTTCCTAGCCAAACATCTTATTTTACTGACACATACTCAAAACAGTAGTAAGCATACATCCAGGAAAGAAGCAGAAAATTAATGCCTTGCCAAAATAAGGAATGAAACCTGTTGCAAAAACCTGCAATGCACAGTTAATTAAATATTAATGTATCACAAAAACAATAATGGAAAAAAAACAATATTGTCAAAGAAAGTTAAGGCAATAATGAATAAATGCAGTGAGCATGATTGAATCACCAAATACACCAGAAAAAAGCACACCACTTAACCTCTATGAAAAAGAGGGTCAACAAAAGGATGGAATAAATCTGCTCGCCAATTGCAAGACACACACTGTTAAAAAGATTTGGGCATCAAAAACAAAAACAAAAAATGTTTACCCCAGCCAAACAATTTTATTAAATATAATTTCATGTTCTTAAGATACTTGGATATACCCTTCAAACCCCCCCCTGGTATCTCTGTAGTACTAGTGCTCTGGGATTCTGTTAATTCATTTTTTCCATATGCTTGTGTTGTTGATTCTTTACTTTTCAGCACTTCAAAAGCATGCTTGGCAATATCATTGTACCTGGTTTAGAATCAGTAAAGAAGCCTAAATTTAGGACAAAGTAGAAATTAAACAAAATAGTAACAATGATAAATCAGATCCCGAATATATATAATCTGCTGATTCTGTACAAAAAATATATATATAAAGTAAAATATGAAGTCCAGCTGTAGACAATCTACTGCCAAAATGATGCTATAATTTGATACATTTTTTTGATAGAGAAAAAAGTGAATTGCTAACATAAAAGTTTGACAATTAAGTTGCTAGTTGTTACTGCATAGCATTCAGTGGATTGTTATCCTGACCATACCTGAAAATTCTTATTCAAAAGTATATTTTGGAAAAGATCAACAAAATGGAAAACTGTAGTAACAACTACAATGAAGCCTGAATTAAATTGATGATATTCTTAAGAAAGCATTGTCCTTGATTAGATCTATTGTATGGGTTCTCTGTGTTTTCTTATGCCTCCAGGTTGAAGACAACTAACCACAAACATATAAATTAATAATTAATCTAATTTCTAACTTCATATGTTGTGTGGGCCGTGTACTAGAAAATCCAGTCCAAGCAATAACATCCACTGCATACACAACAATGATGGATCAAACAAGAGTCACAATATGGAACAGTTGCAGATTGAAGAATTTATCAAATTAGATGGAAACTAAAAATCACAACCCACCATAACGTCCTTAGAACAAAGCTGAAGATGTACAGAGGGTAGAACCAGAAAATCTGAAGACAAACATTAGATTCCATCAGATACTGTATAACAATCTTAAAATATGTAAAATATGTAAAGCTTTGACAAAGGCAATATGTAAACAATGATAACCGGATAGATATCATGGTTCTATTCCCTTTCATGATCTGATCATATTACAAATCGATATCTTAACTTTAACAATAGAGAATTTGTAGCCATTGTAGACACCGTTTAATCTGGTATGTGCACTATATACAGTCAAACTAAGCAGATAACAGAGAAAAGTTTGATGCATAGTTTTCAAGAAAAGAAAGAAATCACAAATTCTCCTTGCTTATTTTGAATGGGGAGCTAGTGCTCAGATCTATTCTAAAGATTATGTAGATTCACAATAAATCACCTCCCTAATATATAATTATTAGTAAATATCTGTATGTCAATATGTGTAGGCACAATCTGATTAATCACTAGAAAACTCAAACTCAAACTCCGACAATATATGAATCAATTTGCATCATCCAGAAAAAAACTTAGCTCCAACATTTCTATGAAACAGTTACCAACACATCGTAGGCACCTTCCAAGGGTCCAAACAAAAATATGAGCTCAGGGTGAGAACATAGTTCCCAAAGCAGAAGTTAAATGCAGTAAATTTCCTCAGTCAATTTGTTCTTCAATTACAAGTTCTTGTTTAACCCATTATCATGAATGTTGTAGAATGAATAAATATGCCATCATAGGTGTATTCGTGAAATTTGGGTTACATTCTGTTGCAATTCATTCATGCATCAAGCTTTAATCAACTTGGCCATGGGAAGATATTAAAGTATAAATCAATAAACATATACTTGAACTTTTGGTTTATGTAGTTCTCCAATCAAATATTTAAGTACCAACAATATTAACTGGGTGTCTATAAAGATCATTTCTAGTAGACCCTGTTCATGTACTGAGGTGTAGAACATCAAAATTTCAAGTAGTCATCCTAAGACCTTTCAGCAGTATGAATTCAAATAAACTTTATAATGAAACTAACTAAGGGCATTTAACTGAATTGAAAATGTGGCTCTTATCAATTAATAACTAGCTAACTCAATTAAATATCATGGTAAACTACAAGACATTAAAAGTAAAGTAAGAATGTAGTTGCTGATGCATTCTATGAAGGGCAGCACATCAGGACATACATAGACAAGTTCAATTAGGATGGAACGTAACAAGGCATAGAATGGCATAACAGCTTTGTGATAATAAAGATGCTCTGCATTAAATTGTTCATACTGATCAGGCAGTATCCACAGAAGAATTGGGATGACCACGGGTTTCAGAATAAATAAACTGCACTCATGTAAAATACAGTATGTCATGATACAAAAACTAGAAATTTAAGAGAGTGAATTATATAGGGATTTCATCACAGTTCACACGCCTAAAAAAAACTCAAAATCTGTAGTACATAAGGCAAACAAGTTTCAAAGTCACAGAAGAAGCTTAGAGATAACATAATATAATAAGGTGGAATTTGCAGACAAGGTTTAAGAAACCCATAGAATTTACCATGTCAATAAAGAAATAAAACCTACGCAGCTTGCTATGTGATAATCAATAGCAAAGCACTTCTGATTTTCATTCTCCAATTCAAAACTATACAAACGAACCAAATTAGAACCTCAGCGAAAAAATTCGAAGCCTAAGGGTGAGGGTGATGTCAATACCTTCCCAGAAAAATAAGCCCGTTCAAGAGGAAGCACTGGCCGGTTCTAATCAACAATATCCGAGATCTGAGTTGTCACAGCAAATCTAGATTAAGAATGGACTCCCGGACAACTAAAATTACTGGAAATAGCAGAATAATTGAGGGGGAACAGACGAAGGACCTCGAGCAGAAGCTTGCGACTCTGCGAAGGGAGCAAGCTTCTTCGAATCCCGCAAGCCAAGGGAAAACCGTGGCGTGCATTGCAAGAGACGACGCCATGGGGATGAACAGACGGACCAATAAAATAAATAAACTGACCTTTCTTTTAAAAGATAAAACTTTCACTTCAACCCCTCAGAGTTTATGTAATCTTTCAATTTATCATTTAATTTATGAAAAAAATAGAATAAACTGATAAAAATTACGATTGGGTTAAACAGAATGAACCAATTTAAAAATTGATTGTTTTAGAATTTTGATTTTTTTATTCCATTCAGATTGAATTTTAAATTTTTTTATTTGATTAAATCAAAATAAAAAAATAAAGTTTCAAATTCACAGAAGAAGCTTAGAGATAAGATAGTGTGTAACAAGGAGGAATTTGCAGACAAGAAAATGCTGAAATTCAAAAAACAAGTTGGATTTCAAAAAAAACACACCTAACCTTACACACCTTGTACAGGCTAAAAAAAATTCTATTTGAATTTTTTTTATTTAATACTATAATTCAAACATTAAACCTTAAAAAAAATCTAAATGACTTAATCACAAGTCAAAAAAAATAATCAAATCAGAAAAAGATATGCTACTATAAAAGTCTGCACATATTCCCAGCACATATCCCCTCAGATGGATCTAGTGACTAATACATGAGGTGTTGTCATCAATGAAGTCTGGGGTTTGAATCTCGGTAAAATCGAGGTAATGTCTCTCTTATGTGCTAGTTACTATTCCAAAGGCTAGTAGCTGCCCGTAATTTACCTCCTCCGTGTTGGTCCTGGGACGAGTTGATGGAGATGCTAGGGGTGAACATATTCATCTTTTGCCACCAATATATATCTCAAAAAAAAAAAAAGACTCGAGTTTTAACTTGCACACTCGTCCATGCATAATTTTATGAACGACTAAGTGAACTCAGAATACTCGAAATTGAGTCGAATGCTCCGATTGACTTTCGGATCCTTGAGTTTACTTAGTTGCCTATAGAATAATCACACATGGACTAATGTGCAGGTAATATAATATACCGTATTTCGAAAAATATTGATTATGTTAAATATTTGAACGATGATCTTTTTTTTCTTCAAAATAATAATAATAATTATGATTGAGAATGTCGACGAGTTGAACTCGAGATTGATTGGGTTGTAAATCACCAAGGAACAAGGGTGTCTTCTTGAAGAATCGTTGAAACTAGGATGGAGACAAAGAGGAGGAGAATTAGAATGATGGCTAGAGTATCTAACTTTGTCACTCAGATACTCAAGTAAGTCTCTGGCGGAGAAGAGATGCAAAGAAAATGAATAGCAGAGTATGCAAATATTGGAATGTAATGTTTGCCTCCATGTGCGGGAACGAACTCTTTTTATACTTGTCGTGGAATATCTCTCTTATGGGTATTAATTAGCAATGTAATGTGTATCATACACTTATACAAGAGAGATCTCATCACATATGAGGGTAGGATATGTATCATACTGACCTCACACGCTCTAACAACCTTGGTATGGTCTCCCGTGCCCTAATAACATCAGTCTCACATGCCTTGTCCTATTGAGTAGTTGGGTTGTGGGGTCGCTCGGCTAACGAGCTTAGCCCATAGGAGCTTTGAGCTAAAAGTAGGAGGTAGCATGGAGCCGATGAGCAAGAGGCAGTACAGAGCCAGGGACAAAGGTGACATGGAGCAAGGGCAAGAAGCGGCATGGAGCCGAGAGCAGGAGGTGGCACGGAGCCAGGAGTCAAGAAGCGGTGATCCTGTCCGGAATCTAAATCAAATGAAGGTTGCATGAGTTGTTATGCTGGCATTGATGGAGAGGCAACTGAGATACCTTCCTCGTATGCGCTTCCAAAAATGGACTCCAACGTGGTGCTGACAGACGACGATAACTGAGCCAGTGGTACCTGAGCTCTGCGCACACTCAGACAAGTACATGGGTGTTAAAAGCCAAAAATCAGGGAAAAAGTCCCCGGAGCAGGCCTCCGACACTCAAATCAGGTCCTTTTTCTCCAAAAGAATAGTGTGCGAAGGAGAAAGAAAATAGAAGACAAGTGTGAATGTGCGAGAGAGCGTACGTGCACAAGGGAGAGAACCTCCCTTTTATATGACAGTGTGTACCTTCTAGAGCCTGACTAATGTTAGGGAATATCGGATGTCAGGATTTGTCGGGTGATGGAGGACACGTGACATCCTCCTATAGACTGAAGGAAGGTTTCATTCGTGAGTGGGTGCAGACCGTTGGAATATTCCCTGACATGCAACAGTTATTCTCTGACAAACGGTTACGATTCTCTGACCTGGTTGTCGTGTAGCGCCTCCTGTCCCAACTGGTTATGATTCCCTAGCCTAGTTGTCGTGTAGCGCCTCCTGTCCTGACCTTCTGGCCCGATCGGGAATGAATAGGGCAGTTCAGGCTGTTCTGTTGGGGATAACACTTGACCTAAACCTTGAGGGGTCGGGAGCTGTGATAAGATCGTCCAGGAATAGACCGAGAGTTGGCTGATAGGGAGTTAGTTGGCTGAGAGAGCTAGGCTTGGATATGACCGGGTCGTGAGAACCCGACCAGTCAGATCCAAGTTAGACGTTGCCTCGATCGCCTCCCCCCATGTTTTAGACCAGGGTGTGATCTAGAGTCCTGTCCTGCGAGAACCCGGCCAAGAACCATGTTGCTGATGTAATTCCCCGATCCTGCCTCTCATTTCCCTAACCGCCGACTGTCATGTCTTTTTGACTTTTAACTGTCACGTCCCCTTGACTTCTGACTGTCACGCCCCCTTGACTTTTGACTGTCACACCCCCTTGACTCCTGACTGCCCGACTTTATCGGACCCCACTATTATGCACTGTATCACAAGCCTCCCCTCTAAGTCTAGTCGAAAGAGGCTCAGGTCCGACTAACTAGACTTAGACTCTGGTTTCTTATTCCACCATGGCGTCCTTAAATGCTGCATCTTTTCCCAGATCCTCGGATATGCAACCTGATTAATTACCCAATCAATCTTGGGAGAAGGGCCTCATATCTTTGAAGCCGACTCTTCACACCTTCCTCTTTAAAAGGCTCGAGTCTCCCTGCACCATTGTACTTTTCTTGCTGGCTTCTTCCGACCATGGAATCCACCCCTGAGTTTGATGAGGTGTCATCTCTATGCCAACAACTAGCTCATATGACTCAACTACTCGCCCACAAGGCTACTACTTTAGTCGAGATAACGTAAAACAGAGATCTTCAGTCTTTTCTCCGCCAAGACATTGAGAAACTTTGGTTAACCGTCAACTCGGGCTCGGGCTGAAGTAGCGTTGAAACAGAAAGCTTATGCGGATCTGGAGAGCTAGGCCCAATTGCTGATTTATCTGAAAGAGAAACACGCCGCTTCCGTAGCCCTTCTCAAAGAAGAAAATCAGCATAAAGATGAAACTATTGCTCGGCAACGCCGCATTATTCAATCCACCAAGGCAGAGCTGATTCAAGCGCGATCTTACTTGGAGCAGGCAGGCCGAGCGAAACACCTTTGCTCAAGCTACCAACCAGTTACTGACATTGAAACTGAACTTTGATTACTTAGATGTCTCTAATGTGGAAATGAGAGTTTGAGGGATGCCCCCTGTATTTTCTTAAATAAATGTAAATCTCGTCGAGCTCCCGTCTTTATTTCTTTTTGACTATCTTCCTTGGCTCTTCTTTACTTTAGGCATGCCCCGAGGGAGGTTAGTGAAGGCTTTGCTTATCGATAACCTGTCCAAGAAGAAGGCTGACCCATGAGTTACTAATCACGGGAGTGTGTCTACTTATAGTTAGTGTTAAGTCGCAAAGGCGGGAGTCGAAAATCCCACTTGAGGAGTCAGGGGTCATGAGAGCATTCTCACTTATAACTCGAGTAGAGCGAGAGTTTGGAAACATGAGAGCATGCTCACTTATAACTCGCGCTAAGATAAGAGTCTAAAAGCATGAGAGTATGCTCACTTATAATTCGCGCTGGGGCGAAAGTCTGGAATCCCGACCGAGAGGTCATTGGTCGTGAGAGCAAGCTCACTTATAACTCGCGCTGGGGCGAGAGTCTGGAGGCGTGAGAGCATGCTTACTTATAACTCGCGCTGGGGTGAGCGTTTGGAATCCCGACTGAGATGTCGTTAGTCGTGAGAGCAAGTTCACTTACAACTCGCGCTGGGATGAGAGTCTGGAGGCGTAAGAGCATGCTCACTTATAACTCACATTAGGGCGAGAGTCTGGAGGCGTGAGAGCATGTTCACTTATGACTCGCGTTGGGGCGAGAGTCTGGAATCCTGACTGAGAGGTCGTTGGTCGTGAGAACAAGCTCACTTATAACTCGTGCTGGGGTGAGAATATAGAATCCCGACCGTCCTAACTAGGAAGCAATATGGAGACTTGGTCGGAAAGCGATCTAGAGGTATGACCAGGAAGTAATCTGGAGACCTGATCGGGGAGCGATCGGGAGGTCTGACTAGGAAGCAATCTGGAGACCTGACCGAGGAGCAATCTTAAGGTTTGACCAGGAAGCAATCTAGAGACCTGACTGGGGAGCAATCTGGAGGTCTGACCAGGGAGCATTCTAGAGACCAGACCGAGGATGCGATTCTGGCGAGCAACATCTGTGGCTTGAAGGGATTGTGCTCAAGGACTTAGCTTGATGCTCTTGCCGCCATTGGGAACGGTTCTACAATATTCATGGCCTATTGGTCAAAAGGGCATGAGGCTATTGAGGCTTTCAGCGTGTCGGTCGGCCGATGGGTCAAATTCTGATGCTTTTGGCAGGATAAGCAAATGTTTACTAGTCTTTGAGCATCTTTCTGCAAAGTGGGTCAGAAATACCCGACTAGTAATGCTTTTCAAGCTAGTGTCCTTCCTCCCGCATGGTTGCCGCAACATCCCTGATATACTTCTTTCAAAGCATACTCCGCCTCTTCTATTCCTAAGCATTTGAGTAGCAGTCTGGAGGATGCTCACTTGTACAGCTAGTCCCCTATCAGGGTATACATATGAGCTCTTTTCCTTATCAACCTAGCCTCTTTCGGATCAACAGGGAAGGTACCCCGTTGAAGATAAATGATCATCGGATCCCTCCAATCGATTAACTCCTCCAGGTTGTTCTGCAGGTCTATCTGAGCTATTAGGTAGGTCTGGGCTATTGACTTGTCCAGCACCCAAGTGGTCAAAAAGCTGTCCATTTTAGTAAATTCATCAGCTCTTTGATTATCCGATCGGGGAATCTTAACTCCTCAAGGGCTCAGCCGACCCTTGCTTGAGGGTGAAGAGATAGTGCTCTGTCTTCTGGTACTTCCTGCTACTGGCGAAGTGGCGCAGGAAGATAGTTTTGAAATCATGGAAGCAAGTGATGGACTCGTTCGACAATCCATCGAACCATTTCTGTGCCAAGCCAGATAGAGTGTTCAAGAACTCTCGACACTTAATAGCGTCGCTGTATTGATACAACAACGCAGCGTTTCAGAACTTGAGAAGATAATCCTTCGGATACTTGCTGCCATCATATTCTCCAATGGCTGGGGGCTTGTACCCCTTCAGTAGCTTCTCCTCTAGTACCCTTAGAGAGAAGGACACTTGTGTTGGTGCAACCTTAGGTCAAGGTTGACCTGGTTGACCCGACTCGAGTTGACGTGACTCGAGTTGTATTTTGATGTTTGACTTGGGAAGATTGTCAGGGCAACCTTAGGTCAAGGTTGACCTAGTTGTGTTGCATGTTGATGTTTGACACTCGTGAGAGAGTTCTATTCTTGATGTGGGACAAGAATAGATGTTTGGGAGATTATTGGTGCAACCGTAGGTCAAGGTTGACCTGGTTGACCTGATTCGGGAAAAGTCCAAGTATGAAGACTTGGCACGGAAAAGTCCAAGCAGGGAGCTTGGCACTAGAAATGTCCAAGTATGGAGACTTGGCACTGGAAAAGTCCAAGCAGGGAGCTTGGCACGTGAAAAGTCCAAGTATGGAGACTTGGCACGGGGAAAGTCCAAACAGGGAGTTTGGCACGGGGAAAAGTCCTGGTGAGTGAAGCCAGGCATTCGGGAAAATCCTGGTGAGTGAAGCCAGGTGAAAATCCTAGTGAGTGAAGCTAGGTGAATGGGAAAGTCCTAACTGGGATGTTAGGCAGTGTGGAAAGTCCTGGTGAGTGAAGCCAGGCAGTGGGAAAGTCCTGGTGAGTGAAGCCAGGCAGTGAGAAAGTCCTAACTGGGATGTTAGGCAGTGTGGAAATCCTGGTGAGTGGAGCCAGGTGAAAGTCCTGGTGAGTGAAGCCAGGCAAGGGAAAATCCAGATGGATCAGGGATGATCGGACTTCTGGTGTTGGAAAGTCCAAGTAGGTCAAAGGGATTGATCGGACACTTGGCAGGGAGTTCTAGCAGGTCAAGGGAGTGACCAGATGCTAGGGATGAAGTACCAATAGGTCAAGGTTGACCGGATATTGGTTTGGAAGTCTTGGGACTTGGTTTGGGCAAAAACCAAGCTCTGGATCGGTCACCAGACCGATCCAGTGATCTGTTTTCTCGATCGGCGGTGACCGATCGATATCGAAGCTCTTTCGTTGATCGATCGGTGACCGATCGCCAACAGAGGCGAAAAGGCGGTGATCGGTCCACGGCCGATCGACCATCTGTCGATGCGGGACCGATCGGAGACGATGTCGCGGAAGCACAGAGTTGGGATCGGTGCGTGGACCGATCCAGGTTGTCTTTGATCGGTCCACCGATCGACGCACGAAGGTTACGTACGACCGATCGGTCGATGCGGGACCGATCGATAGCCTGATCGGTCCATAGACCGATCGAGCTCCTCAACGGCTAGTTTCTTCGCTTTCTTCTTCGCGGTATAAAGGGTGAGGGCTTCTGCTGGTTGCTTCTTCTTCTTCTTCGAAGTTTTCTCCTCACTAATTCGCTCTCTTCGTGCTCCGAGCTTTGCTGAGCTCAACCGCTGCTGAAGCTTCGCGTGAGCTTCCCCGACAGTTTTCTCGACTGGCTTGCTGTTGCATCTGTCCGTGGAGTTGCTACTTCATCCGGGACCTCAGTCGACGAGAAGGCAAGCTTGTTTGTTTTACATTCATTTTGTTCTTGCTATTCTCTTGTACTCTTAGCTTGCTGTTGCAAGTGATTGTGGCGAGGTTTCTCCACCCACAAGGAGTTGATATTAGCCGGTTCTCCGGGGACTCATCCACCGACGGATTGATAGGGCTCGTCCACCTTACGGACACGCCGAGGAGTAGGAGTATCATCTCCGAACCTCGTACATCGCTGTGTTAAGGTTTGATTTTCTTCTCCTGTTTTCTTTCTACTTTGTATTTCCGCTGCGCTAACCTAATCGTAGGAAGAAACGCGAGCGATTGGGGTCGGCTATTCACACCCCCCCTCTCTAGCCGTACGAAGGATCCTAACAAGTGGTATCAGAGCGAGGTTCGCTCTTCGTCGGATTCACACCCGTGGGAGCACAAGCTAGAGATGGATCTCTATGGAGAAGACGTCACCATTCCACCCTTCTACGAATGCGGCGACTTCGCGTATTGGAAGGTAAGGATGAAGTACTTTCTTATGACTAACATAATGAATTGGTTTTGTGTACAAGAAGGTTTTACTCCTCCGGTGGATAAGGAAGGAAAACTTCTTGAGAAGAAGGAGTGGACGAAAGAACAAATTCACAAATCCGAAATCAACGAAGAGGTAACGAGAATAATTGAATTTTCATTGCCTACTAACATCTTGTGTAAGATAGGTTACAACAATGCCAAGGAATTATGGGATAACTTGGCCAAGTACCATGAGGAGAGCTCCACTTCAAGCCATGAAGAGGAGACAAGTGAGTCATCAAGTAGCTCACATCATGGAGGAGAGGAATTAGAAGTTGAGGGCTACTCAACATCCAATGAAGAAGAGGAGGAGAGTTCTTCTTCAAGTTCGGAGCAAGAAGAAGAAGCTTCTACCTCCGGGAGGGATGAAGAAGAGAGCTCGCATCCACCCTCAACCCTAGGTAACTCAAGCAATTTAAGTTCAATTAAATTACATATTATGTGCTTTGAGTGTAGGGAACGTGGACATTACAAGAGTAAATGTCCAAAGAGGGTAAGAAAGACTCCACCGGCGCCAAAGGTCAAGGAAGCCGGAGTCCCGAAACGCAAGGGCAAGGAGCACATCGTGTGCTTCCAATGCAAGCAAAGGGGACACTATAGGAGCCATTGTCCAAGGGGGAGGCAACCTCATAAGGACAAAAGGCCAAACACATGTAAAGGGGGAGCTAAGGCAAACCCTAAGGTAACCTCTAAGGTTCATTTTTGCAATTCTAATAAAATGCATGCTAGGAATTTTATTGCACTTGTCGATAATAACAAACATGATAACCTTAGGAATCAATACATGTGCTTAGGAGCTAAACATGTGAATCTAGATAAGGATAATTCTAGAAAGGCTAACCCTAGGATCAACCCATCTAAGGCTAAGGATAACCTAGGTAGGAATCCTAAATCAACTAGACATATGCCTAGGAATACCTCAAGGAAGAGTGATAAATCAAAAATTGAGGTATTAGAGAAGGAGAATCAAGTCTTGAAGTCAAGACTTGATACTTTGGAAAAGACTCTTAAGAACATGGAGAAGTCATCTCTAGTGTTTAAGAGTCAAAAACCCAAGTCCAAGGACAAGAAAGGTTTGGGTCACAAACTTAAGTCCCAAATGGTCAAGCCCACTTATCATAATGTTCCATTCGATTATGGAACAAAACCTAGGGCTAGGAAGACCATTACCAAGGTTACAAGGGGAGTCACCCCTATAGTTGACCTTGACGAGACCCAAATGACCAAGGCTTCAAAGCCTAAGAGGGTCATTAGGAGGGTTGCTAGGGAAGTCATCCCTAGTGAATATTTAGTGAACCCAATGAGCTCAAATAGGTATTGGGTTCCTAGGAGCATCTTCTCTACCCCATAAATGGGTTAGAGAGTGTCAACTCCAATAAGAAGGGTAGTTAACCCAACTTTGAGGAAATTGACACTCAAGGAGCATTTTCAAGGTTTTTGGAAACCTTTGAAAATGAAATGGAATAATCTTTGTCATTCCCTCCTTGGAAGAGTAAGTTGTGCCAAAGTGAGAATATATTAATCTTACTTTAAATTGACACAATTTTGAAAAACCTAGAGAAATATCAAATTGGGATTTTGATATTCTCTTAGGTAATCAAGGCAATCCGGGCCTTAACTTAGAAGTGCTACTCTTGTAGAATTTTAAATGGTATAAATCAAACAAGAGATCAAGAAATGCCAACTTGGGTTTTGACATTTTCTTGGAGCACTTTGGGCAATCTAGGATTAGAATTTAAGTTAGCTAAGTGATTAAGGATACTTAGATAGGTAGTCTAGGTATTTTATTTGTGTTAACTTACCATGGTTGTTTGCCATATGTCATGTCATGACACCATATTTAATTTATGATCATTTGAAATGTCATGATAATGCTTAGGTTATTATATGTCATGCCTTATTTAAGTTTTCAAGCTTTATGCCATGACATCATGACATTGGCACATGTTTTTACTTATGATATCATCTATGCCATGTCATCATCTCTTGCATTAATAATCAATGAAATTGATTTAAGGATAAAAACACATTATGATATTGAGATCAAAGTGTAGTTTAGAAAATGCATGAGAACTTAGCCTAAGTTGACCTTAACCCATATCTCACATCAAATTGACTTGAATGTGGTTTGATACACCTTAGATGTGTGTGAGATATTAGGATCATGAGTTAGGATCAAGGTGCATAGTTCTTGTACCTAGATGAGCCTAATTCAAGAAATGGGGGATCATAGGGAAAGCTTGTGTACAAGTCATGTGCATATAGCCCTAAGATTGTGGTCCCAAATTAAAAGGTTTAAAATCATTTTGAAATTGATTTGAAAAACCTTGATGAAGCTTTCCTAGTGATAGCACTCATCATTGAACATTGTGATACAAAACTGACTTAACTTTGAACTATTTCAAAGTTTTCGAATTTTGTATCAAGATTTGAAAATAGAAACTATTTTCATAGAAAATTATTTTTCCATGATAGTGTATGATATGAGGAATGTATCCTCAAAGTTTCGTAATTTTTCGAATTTTCTGGAATTTTCTAGGAGTTTCTGAATTTCCGGAAGGAAATCGAAATTTGATCAGAGTCTGGATCGGTCGGACCGATCCAGGGAAGCTCTGATCGGTCTGCGGACCGATCCAGAGTATTGTGGATCGGTCTGCAGACCGATCCAGTGAGTTCGGGACCGATCCAGAGGGGTTCTGATCGGTCCGGGGACCGATCAGGGCGTGCCAACCTGCTGAATTTCAGCTGTTGTCTGAAATTTCAGTTATGGAAGTTGTGATTTTGGATTTCTAAAGGTTTGGAACTCTCAAAGACATTGTTGGTGCAATGGTCAAGGGGGAGTTGACCTTTAGGGGGAGTCTTAACTAATTGTCAAGGGGGAGTTGACTTTTAGGGGGAGTTTTTACTCCTTAAGACGTTTGAGGATTAGTGATATGGGATTATCACTAAGTTGATTGTTGAGTTTAGTATCAAGGGGGAAATTAAGAGTTTCAATGAAAGGTATGGGACTTTCATTAGGAAGAAACTCTTGACCTTGATACTCTCCTTTTTCTTTTTGATGTGTGTCAAAAAGGGGAGAGTGTTCATTGGAGAATTATTGGAGAACCCAAGTTAGGTTATCGGGTTAACCTAAGCTAGGGGAAGAATGTCAAGGAATGTTCGAGGAAGAACATTGGAATTCTTTTTGATGTGTGTCAAAAAGGGGGAGAATTATTGGAGAACCCAAGTTAGGTTATCGGGTTAACCTAAGGGGAGAATGTCCAGAGAATGTTCAAGGAAAGAACATTGGACATTGGAAGATGATTGAAAACCTAAGTTAGGTTATCGGGTTAACCTAACTTGATTATGGTTTTGTCAAACATCAAAAAGGGGGAGATTGTTGGTGCAACCTTAGGTCAAGGTTGACCTGGTTGACCCGACTCGAGTTGACGTGACTCGAGTTGTATTTTGATGTTTGACTTGGGAAGATTGTCGGGGCAACCTTAGGTCAAGGTTGACCTAGTTGTGTTGCATGTTGATGTTTGACACTCGTGAGAGAGTTCTATTCTTGATGTGGGACAAGAATAGATGTTTGGGAGATTATTGGTGCAACCGTAGGTCAAGGTTGACCTGGTTGACCTGATTCGGGAAAAGTCCAAGTATGAAGACTTGGCACGGAAAAGTCCAAGCAGGGAGCTTGGCACTAGAAATGTCCAAGTATGGAGACTTGGCACTGGAAAAGTCCAAGCAGGGAGCTTGGCACGTGAAAAGTCCAAGTATGGAGACTTGGCACGGGGAAAGTCCAAACAGGGAGTTTGGCACGGGGAAAAGTCCTGGTGAGTGAAGCCAGGCATTCGGGAAAATCCTGGTGAGTGAAGCCAGGTGAAAATCCTAGTGAGTGAAGCTAGGTGAATGGGAAAGTCCTAACTGGGATGTTAGGCAGTGTGGAAAGTCCTGGTGAGTGAAGCCAGGCAGTGGGAAAGTCCTGGTGAGTGAAGCCAGGCAGTGAGAAAGTCCTAACTGGGATGTTAGGCAGTGTGGAAATCCTGGTGAGTGAAGCCAGGTGAAAGTCCTGGTGAGTGAAGCCAGGCAAGGGAAAATCCAGATGGATCAGGGATGATCGGACTTCTGGTGTTGGAAAGTCCAAGTAGGTCAAAGGGATTGACCGGACACTTGGCAGGGAGTTCTAGCAGGTCAAGGGAGTGACCAGATGCTAGGGATGAAGTACCAATAGGTCAAGGTTGACCGGATATTGGTTTTGAAGTCTTGGGACTTGGTTTGGGCAAAACCAAGCTCGGATCGGTCACCGGACCGATCGGTGTCTATGTTTTCTCGATCGGTGACCGATCGATATCGAATAAGCTCTGTTCGATTCTTGTCGATCGGCCCGTGACCGATCGCAACAGAGGCGGTGATCGGTCCACGCACCGATCGGGCCATCTGATCGATGCGGGACCGATCAGAGACGATGTCGCTGAGAGTTGGGATCGGTCTGTGGACCGATCCGGCTATAGGTCGATCGGTCCACCGATCGAAGGTTACGTACGCATGGTTTCGATCGACGGGGGACCGATCAGCACAGGGCCTGATCGGTCCATAGACCGATCAGGGTTCTAGCCGTTGCGACGCAACGGCTAGTTTCTTCGCTGTTTCTTCTTCGCAGGTATAAAGGGGCTGAGGGCTTCTACAGGGCTTCTTCTTCTTCCTTCTGGAAGTTCTCTCCTGCCTGAAGCTTCTGCTTCTTCTGGTGCTCCGAGCTTTGCTGAGCTCAACCGCTGCTGAAGCTTCGCGTGAGCTTCCCCGACAGTTTTCTCGACTGGCTTGCTGTTGCATCTGTCCGTGGAGTTGCTACTTCATCCGGGACCTCAGTCGACGAGAAGGCAAGCTTGTTTGTTTTACATTCATTTTGTTCTTGCTATTCTCTTGTACTCTTAGCTTGCTGTTGCAAGTGATTGTGGCGAGGTTTCTCCACCCACAAGGAGTTGATATTAGCCGGTTCTCCGGGGACTCATCCACCGACGGATTGATAGGGCTCGTCCACCTTACGGACACGCCGAGGAGTAGGAGTATCATCTCCGAACCTCGTACATCGCTGTGTTAAGGTTTGATTTTCTTCTCCTATTTTCTTTCTACTTTGTATTTCCGCTGCGCTAACCTAATCGTAGGAAGAAACGCGAGCGATTGGGGTCGGCTATTCACACCCCCCCCCCTCTCTAGCCGTACGAAGGATCCTAACAACTTGTTCATCAGGTTCCTCTCGAGGCTCCTCCCGGAGGACTATATCTTTCCCCTTCTTTGAGTACCTGGGCGAGGAGCTCTCCTCCATAGAGGCTTGCGGTTACTCTTTCTTATTATAACAGTCTGGGCCCTTGTGATAATAGTCTGGGTCAGGTTCCCGATAGAAGCCCGGGAGAAACTCCTCGGGTTGTTTCCTCTTTGACCCCCTATTTGAGACGTGTGTTGGGTCTTTAGAAACTGCCAGCATCTTGTATGGTCGCGATGCGATAGTCTGTTTTTCGGAAGCCGCTCACCTCTTGGCTTCCTTAAATAGTTCGTACTCCCCTGTCGTCATGGTCACGTTGATTCGTCCGGTCTCCTCCATCTTCACGCTCTAGAACAGGTGAAGAAATTCTCATAGACAGCGCCGAATTGATCATGTCCGGAATCTGAGTCAGATGAAGTCTGGATGAGCTATTGCTGGCGTTGACGGAGGGGCGACTGAGACACCTTCCTCGTATGCGCTTCCAAAAATGGACTCCCAAGTGGTGTTGACGGATGACGATGACTGATTCGGCGATACCTGAGCTCTGCGCACACTCAGACAAGCAGACGGGTGTTAGAGGCTAAAAACCAGGGAAAAAGTTCCCGGAGCAGGCCCTCCAACGCTCAAGTCAAGTCATTTTTCCCCAGAAGAACAATGTACGAAGGAGAAAGAAAGTAGAAGATAAGTGCAAATATGCGAGAGAACATATCTGCACAAAGGAGAGGACTTCCCTTTTTATATGACAGTGCGTACCTTCTGGAGCCTCACTAATGTCAGAGAATGTCGAGTGTCAGAACTTGTCGAGTGATGCAGGACAAGTGACATCCTCCTATAAACTGAAAGAAGGTTCCATTCGTAGGTGGGTACAGACCGTTGGAATATTCCCTGACATATAACAGTTATTCTCTGACAAGCGGTTACGATTCCTTGGTCTGGTTGTCGTGTAGCGTCTCTTGTCCTGACCTTATGGCCCGACCGGGAATGAACAAGGCAGTTCAGGCTGTTCTGTTGGGGATAACACTTGGCCTAAATCTTGAGGGGCCTGAAGCTGTGATAAGATCATCCAGAAACCGACCGAGAGTTGGTTGATCGAGAGTTAGCTGGTTGAGAGAGCTAGACCTGGATATGACCGAGCCATGAGAACCCGACCAGTCAGATCCAGGTCAGACATTCTCTCGATCGCCTCCCCCCATATTTTAAACCAGGGTGTTTGATCTGGAGTCCTGTCTTGCGAGAACCCGACCGAGAATCATGTTGATGACGTAATTCCCCGATCCTGTCTCTCCTTTCCCTAACCGTCGATTGCGACATCTTTTTGACTTCTGATTGTTATGTCCCCTTGACTTCTGATTGTCACATCCTCTTGACTTCTGACTACCACGTGCCCCTTAACTTTTACCTGTCACATCCCCTTGAATGCTGTTTGTCATAACCCCTTGACTCTTGACTATCCGATTTAATTGGACTTCATCATTATGTACCGTATCAAACGACATTGAACCGGGAGTAAGAGACGGCACAAAGCTGAGATTCAATCTGAGAGCCGATTGGGGGCCTTCTAGATACCTTAAGCGAAGGTATAATCCGAGCGACAAATGAAAAGACAGACCTTCTCTTGACATTGACCCTACCTCAGCATGACCTCTAGTCTTTCGAACACGTGGTCTTCTTTGATTACCTTCCTTATTGACGTGGATATGGTTTAGGGCAGGGGAGGAAATAGGAGGAAAGGGAGGGGCAGTTTGGGAAAATGGGGAGAGAGGGTTTTAAGGGAGTATTGTAGCATGCAGAAGGGGAGGTTTTTTTGGTTCGTGTTTTCGTCGCCACCAACTCCTTCTTCCTCCTCATGCTTCTCGTCGGAGATGACACCGACGCCGACGTCGGCCGCTGGCCTCGCCACCTCCTCTCCTCCCTCATCGCCGTCGTTCCTCCTCTTCCTCCCCACAGTGACGGCGACAGCACCATCTTCCTTCTCGCTGCGCTGCCGCCGGCCCGACGACCGCCCATCTCCCCCCTTTTTTCCTTCTCCTCTCGACGCCTGCGACGACAGTGCTGCTCCCTTCATCTCCCGCGTGATGCCGTCGCCGGAGAGACCCTCTACCGCTCTCCTCCCGACGCCGGCGACAGCTCCTACCTTTTCTTCCTCCTCCTCACAACACCGGCTACAACCCATCCTTTCTTCCTCTTCTCCTCACGATTCCGTCGTCGAACAGACCGGTCGCCACACTTCTCCCTTCTCCTCGCTGCCGCCAGGTCCTGCCTGCGCCGCCTCTCCTCTTCCTTTCATCCTCTCGCCGCCGACGACAGCAGCCGTCGCCACCCCTCCCCCTGTTCAGCGCCGCCTCCCTCTCTATCTCTCACACTCGCCGGTAGTCCGTACGTCTTCTACCTCCTCATATCACTGCCGACCAGCATTTCCTTCAGCAGTTGACGCTGCTCACAGCTGGTTGAGGCCGCCCCAGGCGGTCAACGAAGTCCACAGCCAGGAGTCAGCTTCTTCGGGGAATGGTAATGTCCTCCGGACCGTCTTTGTTAGTGCATACCTCTTTGATCCATCTGATCATACCCGTCTGACGACGATCCAACATTCCGTTGTGACCCTTCGATTTAGACTGTCTCCAGCTTGTGAGTCATGGTTGTTCCCGGCCTTCGTGTCGTTTTATTGTGTTTTGGCTTTTGTGCCGATCTGACTTGTGTAATGTAGTCTGGCCTACGCGCTTATCCGGCCTGTGTGTCGTGTCCCGACCTACGTGCCGATCTAGTTTTCCGGCCTGCGTGCCGATCTTATGTGCCGGTCTGTGTGCCGGTTCGGGTTCTGGCCTGTGTGTCAATCTCATGTCCCGGCCTGCGTGCCACTAGTACTTCACGGCCTGCGTGCCGGTGTTTTATCTCGACCTGCAGCTCGTATTCCGAGTCCGTGCCGCGTTCAGTTTCTCATCGTCAAATCCAGCTCTCCAGCCTGATTGGAGTCATCTACCCTTCCGGGTCACGACAACTCAAGCCGCGTCTCATCCGAGGGCGCCCCCCTGGGCCAGGGTACGTTCTCCGTTCATATTCTTTATATGCATTTCATTATTGTATGGCTTAGTCTGGTACTCATATATTCGTTAGATCTGCCTCGAGCATCGGGGTACCGGAGGCCGGGCCAACCCGGTCACTGACTGCAGATAGCATTGACCAGAGGACTTCTGAAGACTTGATCAACACAGAGGGCATCTCAGCACACCCCCCTCCGGGACGTCGTGACTTTGTCAACATTTTTGTCACCTCATCCGATGATCCATCCGACTCAGATTCCGGATAGGATCACTTATCAAATAATAATAATAATATTTGAACGGTGATCAACAATTTAAATCATCTTACAAGTGAGAGTCACATGAGATGAATATAGTCATATTTTACTATACTCAGAAGAAGAGATAAGGAAGAAATGCAGATATTGTTCGACAAATGATCACAACACAATTGTTTCAATAAATATCTCAAAAACAATACCAATCCAATGAAACGAGAAAAAAAAAACTCATTTTGAATTTCTTCAACATTTCAATTGCCGTCTTTTTCGTGAGAAATAGAAAAAAATAAAATAAAACATCTGATATTTATCGAATGGAGTCCATTGTCTTGCTCAACTCCTCGAGCTTCTTCATCCTCAATCTCTCACTCTCGCTAACCGCCTACATCAAAACAACTCAATCAGATCTGTCACACTTCCAAAAGGAAAAAAAAAAAAAGGAAGAATTTTTTTTATTAATTTTCAATCAGTCGTTCACCTCCATTAGTCTGCCGACGAGCAGTGCCTTCTCCCTGTTCTTGTCATCGAATGCTTCGCGAGCTTGAATGTATTCTTTCTCCTTCATTCATGAGGTGATAAATCCAAAAGAAACAAGAAAAACAATCATTTAACACGGCAAGAAACACAGAAACAAATAAGAACTGAAACATTAATTTCTCAGGGAGCACATGCCTTCTTGAGGCAGTTCTGGCTCAGAAGCTTCAGCTCGCGATTCACCATGTCGATCTTTTTGCGCATGGCTAGCACTTCCTTCCTTGTCGGATCAAGCACGGCTTCGAGTTCCTGTCAAATTTCAAGTGTCAGAAACATTTTGCAGGTACAGACCGAACTGGAGCTGTTAATCATGGATTCTTCCTCCATCTGCAGAACATGTAATCAATTGGCATGCACTTACTTTTCTGATCATTGCCAGCGTTTTGCTCTCCTCCTCGACTCTGCCCAGTCGGGCAAATACCCTCTCCCGTATCTCCATCTTCTTCCTCTCAATCTGCTCTTCCTTGGCTCGGAAAGCAGACAGAGTTGATCCAAATGAAAAAGCCTCGTCCTCATCTTCCCTCTCTTCTTCTGACGTGACATCTCTCTGACTGTGGGTAGAACTCCTGATCCATAGACTCTGCTGCTGCTGCTGCTGCTGCTCCGGAGTTTGAGCTTGCATGGTTCTTGCCTTGTGTCGTTTGCTCCTCCTTATGCAGATGATTTTTAAAGCGAGCAAAACGAAGACTAGCAGAACTAATTAAGAATGCTTCCTTGCTTGACATGCTGTTGAATGAGTGTGGTAATGTTGAAGAGTAGGCATGAAAGTACTGTCTTGTGGAAGGGAATGGAGAGTGGAGTGGAGTAGAAAGCAAGGGGTCGGTCGGTCGGTCAGTCTCTGTTACTTGAGAAGAGAAACGTAGAGGTCAAGGGAGAGGTGCAGGAGTAGATCAGCTGTCTCGATGAGATCCCGAGCTGTCTTCACCATGGGTATCAAAAATATGGTACTGTCTTATTAGCAGTACCCTCACGATTCTCTCATGCTATTGAGAGAGATAGAGATAACTAGAAATTCAAATTGATAAATGTACGCTAATTCTGAATGAGACCTGTCCGATTCCATTAAAAAAAAAAATTATCAGTTATCAAAATAAATCTAGAAGCACAAACAAACAGTTTGTGATTGGGTAAATTAACATTTTAAATTTGTCACTGCAGCGCAGTCATTGAAAATCTAATCATAAACACTGAAGTACCTCAACCGCTGCACTGTAGCATGGGGACCATGATCTTGATGTAACTCCATAAATAAAGTGGTGATAGAATGTGTCAACAGCCGACGCTTGTACTCCATAGATTTGCACCTCCAGTCAGGCCTATACTCCATTATTGGAGCAATTGATTTACAAGGAAATGAGCGTCCTCCTGCAAGTGGGCTGGCTGGCTGTTGCAGTCAGTTGAGGACCAAGGAGGGAGAGGAAAGCTCAAACATGAAACATATATGAATGGCTAAAGAGGAGGACCAAGCTACCTATGGATGCAAACACAATTAAGATCACTAATAAATCACTACCTTTGTCACAACATTGAAGCTGCCATGAACGTAAATAGAGTAATACCCACTGAAGGCTGGAATACACGACGTTTTTGTACACATGACTACGTTTCCTATCAATAAGTATATGCATGAGGAGTAGAAAAGTGGTAGACAATGGCGAGATCGTTTGTATAAACAAATACAATATACCATAAACAAGGAATAAGAACTTAGGCCTACATTTATGTAATCAGAAGAACTGGAAGATTACAGGTTGGAAGGACAATGAGCTAGAACAACTCAAACTCCACATCATGTCCATTCGACCTGAAATCAAGACACCTTCCTTCTTTTTTCTTGCGAATAAGCACAGGAGTTCCAAAGTCACTGCCTTGTGTCTCAGGTGGTGGAGAAGAGCGTATTAAGGCCCAATTTATCCCAGCAAAGAAAGGGTGCTGCTTGATTTCAGCAGCTCCTGTGGCTGATCCCAGCCTGTTTTCTGGTTCCTTGTCTAGGAGAGCCCTAATCAAATCTTTGGCATGAAAGCTAACAGATGGGCTCTCGGGAAACCTTAAGCTCTGTGTCACCACATTGGTCAGTGTTTCATCATTTCCCAGCCCTTTGAAGGGTGTTCTAGCAAAAAGTAGCTCATACAATAAGATCCCAAAGGTCCACCAGTCCACAGTGCTCCCATGTCCATCTCCTCTAATGATCTCAGGAGCTAAGTATTCATGGGTCCCAACAAAGGAATTGGATCTTGCATCGGTTGGCTCCACCACAACTTGTGGAAGCGGTCTTACCTGACCGCCCATGTCAGATTTTAGTTTTCCTATATTTGGGGCTGTGGAGGTTATCAATCGGGGTGTGAAACAAGAAACTTGAACACAGGTTGGCCGAAGACAAAGAGGGTCAATGCAACTATTTTCAGTACAAGGTCCTACGAGTTTCTTTTCATAATTTTGTGCACCTAAGTATGTGGATGCAAGAAGAGTAGGACTCACTGAGCATCTGAGAGACAAGTCAAAATCAGAGAGCATGATATGACCATCTTCACGGACCAGGATGTTTTCCGGTTTTAGATCCCGATAAATAACACCCAGCATGTGCAGGTATTCCAAAGCAAGGAGAATTTCTGCAACATAAAACCTGGTGCAACCATTGCCAAGTGTGAGTGAGCAGCTTCAACAAACAACAAGAATGTAAACAGATCCATGAAAAACATGATACTGTAAGAGACAATAAAAACTGCAGACTAACATTTTTCTTGTATACAGGAGTTTGTTACTGAACTGCTCAATTGCATTCAGAATTTTCAAGTATATCAAAAACATGCATTTTCAAACCACATAAGCAAACGTTAGAGCTTCCCAACTAAAGTCAGGTACACTTCTATCTGAATTTCTTTCGATCCAATGAAATGGATGACAGAGAAAAAGCAAACAAGGTAGTTGAATTGTCAAAGCAAAATGCTCATGACGTGTTTGGAACGTGTTTGGATTGAGGATGATAAAAAACTATCACGCATATGAGCTTTTAGTAATAGAAATCAGAAATTTAAGTTTGTAAAAGTGTTATTTTGGTAGATGCTTTTAGTTAGCAAAAATAGTTAATTAAAGTAGTTTATGGTTTGAAATTTAATCAAGTCTTATTAGGCATAGCATCAAGATCTTAAAGATGAGACTTTAGTTCATTTTCAATTTTGTTAGTTTCATTTACAGGGACCTTAATCCCTCACACTAATCATCTTTTAAATAATAAAATTTCTTCTTGGATAATTTGTTTTCTATGTGTTTCCATTTAAGACTATAATTCATAATGTTGCATCACTTTTACATCAAATGGTGTCAAATATAAATTCTTGATTTATCTTAATGACAAGTGGGAAACTTCCGTGGGTTGGGCTGGTCACCTTCAGGATTAGTCGGTTTGAAGAGTTGGATACATGGATTACCAAAAAAAAAAATCTTGATTTGGTCTTTGATACTTTGCAAGTTCTCTCATTCTCCTTTCAACCTCCTGTAAGTGAAAAAGACATTGATTTTGACTAAGAAAGTGATGAGAGTGACTATGATGGGGAATTTATTGGGGACTTTTTTATTACATTTTTTCTCTTCCTAGAGAGGAGTAGATTTGATTGTTATGACTTATGAACTTAGTCGATTGTAATATCACACTAATTATCTTATCGATATTTAATTATCAACTGCCATGGGTTTTGTTGCAATGTGGATTTACGACATTTGTTGTGATTTTTTTTTTTGTTGCAATGGAAAATGTGATATTTTTTTGTCATTGCTATGTGTTCAATGCTTACTTATTTACTATATTTCTTTTCTCTAAGCTCCACATGGCATTAAATATTCCTTTTACGGCTAGGGTTTTCCAAGAATATTCTCCTTAGGGAGGATGAGGAGGCCACCTTCTTTTAATCCTTTTCCTCTTCTTGCAAGTCCCCTTTCAACTCCACTTCTCTCGCATGGCACAAACATTAACACAACCCAACCCATCCCCCAAGCCATCGTTCATGCAAACTGCTCTCCGCATGCAGTACATAGCTCATCCTTCAACATCAACACGACCCATCTCGTCTTCCCGTACATCATTTGTGATCCACCATGTGCAAGCATTGTGTGTGAGGCATGCAAGAGAATTCTTATCAACCTAGGATCCTTGTAGAGTGATTTCCTTTTCCTTTTCCCTATTGTGTGTTGTAGTATGCATCACTTGTGAGATTTGTTGCCTAGAATCTTATCTCATCCTTTTAGTCCCCCTTGTTTTCATGGGTTTTCCTTCTCTTTCTTCCATGTTCCACGCAGAGACGGAGTTACGTAAGGACAATCTGGGCTATAGCCCAGCCCTTACATGGCTCAATACTCATGTATTTCCATACACACTAAGCTATACATTTAAGTATTGAATTTTTTTTAATAAAATTAATAAATAAACGAATTGAATCATCAAACACAAAGATGAAATGAAGGTGCTGATTTAAAATCAGATTAGGGTCGAACAAAATCCATCAGGTAGGCACAAAGATAAGAAGTCTGTTGGTCTAAACCAAGGTTGATTTGGATTTGATTGGGTCAAGTTATGATCGTATCAAATTTAATTGGATTAAATCAGTTCAATCGATTAAAACGAGTTAAGTAATTTTTGAAAAAAAATATTTTCTCCTCTCTTTTCCTTTTATTTTCTTCTACATACGCAACTCCGCTCTCACTGCCTCACACGCAAGCCTCCACGCGCAGACTTCTTCTTATCTTCTCCTTCCTTGTCCTTGTGTTTTTTCTTCCCAACCGTAGCTTAGTTCTCTTCTCCTTCTCCAACAACTCTCGTTTCTTCCTCGTCTTCTCAAGAGCAGCAATCCTCCTTCCTTTCCTTTTTTGTTTTCCAACCAGCCAACAACAACCCTAGTCCTTCTTCCTCTTCAACAAGATATAATTTTTTAAATAATGTAATGTAATGATTTTTTAAATTATATATATATATATATATATATATATATATATATATATATATAATTTATTATATTAAATTTAAGCCCACCCAATACTAATTCCTAGACCCGTCCTTGATTGCACGTCATGTTGTATGCAATGCCGCATGGAGAACCTTACCTAGGAATGATTCTTGGGATCTCTCTCTATTCATCCTCTCTTTATTGACGTCTTGATTGGTCTAAGGTCAAGGAATTGTAGCTTGCATGCTCCACCAATGTTAGGTTTCACTTAAGTGTGAATTCTGATTTTATTTTACCATGGTAATGTGTTAATCATGTTGTTTTGTGAAAATCAATCTACTTTGAATAACTAGCTGGACATAGATGGTATCCATGCTCTAGCTCGATGGCAAGTGTAAGTGTGTGCTGTTGGGTTATAAGTGTAGTGGGTTTAGTCCTATATTAGGCTTTCGGTTTAGGGCTTTACATCAAGTCTTACATATATGTATAATATCCCTTTACGACATATGCAATAGAATATTTTTTTCTCCAAATTCTGTAAAACCAAATGAATATCGGTGCTTCCAGGCTATTCTTAAAGTACCAAAATGGTGATTGTTAAATATACTTTCAACTAGAATTTTCTACATGTATTTCTCCATTTATGCAAATAATATCAGAAGTTGCCTTGCCTGACTTTTCTCTGTACATTTCTATACAGAATATACATTTATTGGATTGAAGCAATCTTAGTGCTACATCATGTTAGAAACACATCCATTCATCCCTAATCAAATGCTCAAGTAGATGCATGTCTATTTCTAGACATCCATAATGGCATGGTTTCGATATAGCTACATGAAAACCAAACAAAACCCAAACCAAAACCAAAACTAAATAGTGTTTAGGAAGAAATTGACTACTGAAGCAACACATGCATCAATGAATCTACATACCTAGCTGTTGCCTCAGAGAAACTCCTTCCAGGTTGCTTTTGTCGCAAAACATGCAAGTCACCACCTGGACAATACTCCATGACCAAACATGAGAGGTTATCTGTTGTAAAATGTGAGTAGAGGGTAGGAAGAAATGGATGGTCTAGCATTTCCAATATTTCTCTTTCTGTTTGTGCTCTTAGCAACTTTTTTCTGCTAACCAGGAAGTCAATATCCATGACCTTCAAAGCAAACAAGCATTCAAAGCCAACTAGTTCAGCAAGATAAACTGTTCCAATATCTCCACAACCAAGTCGTTTGAGTAGCTTAAAGTCATTTAAACACAATCTTGCTTGCTGATTTAAGATGTGACTAATGGCGACCCATCTCACATCCTTCGACATGTGAGGTCTACATCCTTTGACAACAATACCACTCTGATGGCTCTCTTCACTAAAGCTAGTGCTGCAACTATAATCACAAGTGCTGCTTTTGGAACTATGGGAACACTCCCCTTCTTCTTGTGATGTAGAGAATTCACTTTCTTTCACTCCACTGACTTGACCACTGCTGAAGCTATTTATGCCAGAAACGGTTTTGACTGCACCACAATCAATATCTGTTGTATTACTTTCTGGAACAGTAGATGCAGGGGTGACTGATTCTTTGGGACAACATGATTTTGATGTAGACATAGTAGTATCACTTTTATTAACTTCAGTGCATTTGGTTGAACCACTAGGCACTGAAGCTGGCTCACACTTCACTTTCAGTTTAGTAAGATTATTCCTATTTAATGAGTGTAATAGACGTGGCATCACAATAGAATTGTTTGATGCAGAATCAGCCTGTGGGCTAGATATCGACTGTTTGGAGACTGATTTACCCTTCATATCCCTCTTCCTGGCTGCCAATTGACTTTCAAATGACTCATCTGGTACTGATTGAAGTACATCTTGGATTCTGATTTTTGTTACAATAGGCTTATTAGATACTGAATCAGCATTGTGGTTACTTGACTCTGCCTGTTGTAGTTCACCATATGGAACTGGTTTATTCGATGAGTCTCCGGATACCTTGAAAGGAGTGACAGATATTTCAACTACATTTGTCTTTGCCACATTCAGAGGAAAATCAGAGTCATTTGTTTGGACCACCACCGAAGCATAAAGCCTCTCAATTGTTACAGCTTCAGAGGCCCCTGATAACCTCTTCATGGCAGCCATCTCTGATGCTTGGGAAATGCATAATCTTCTCAAAGCCTGTTTTAAGGAGACAGATTCTGGCATTCCTGTTCCTGACGTTCGAGGTGTGCCACCTCTGAGAGCTTTCTTCAAAGCATTCTTATGCAACAAATCTATCCCTGAAGGACTAGGACTAAAAACCCTCGATGTCTTGAGATCTATCGCTCTTAAAAATTGGTCAAGTTCATCTTCCTTGTATTGGCATTTACCATCTTGGAGATTTGGTTTGAGCTTAGTACTTGGAATCTTTGATCCATCATAATAACTGGCCATATTTGGGTCTTCATTTGTCTCAACAATCTCAGAAGTGCCACCAGACATATCTGATAATTGCTCAATGACTTGAGAAAAAACCACCTTAATGTTGATCAAACATCAAATGGATAGATCATCTCAAAGAAATCCATGTTACAGCGAAGTGAAGTATCATTGTGAGACACCAAGCAATGACTTAAATTCACGGTAAACAATGATTCTGCAATAAGAAAACACGGCATTAGTGTGTTTAAGCAATTGCTCCAAGAAAACAAATTTAAAAAATAGCAGGATCAAGAGGTGCTTCGTGGCAAATATACAGGGAGTGTACTTGCACTGTTATCTCTTCGTTTCCTTGAATTAAGGCATTCATATCAAACCGAATCTGAACAAAAATCTCATTACAAAAATATACAAAATTTCCTTCATGGTCACAATAAAGACTAGATCACCTGGATATTTTTCTCGGTTTTTTTTTTTTTTTTGAATCTACACAAACAGAAGACATTTAAGAAAACTACAGTAAGGCGAGCCGATTTTTCCAAATAAAAATTGCCCCACTCTCTGGACAGATCGATACCGCAGAAGAAGCTTTCTCATCAAAGTACGAACATTTAGCAACCAACAAAAAAAGAGGCAGAAAATCACTGAGTCGCCACCCACATTGTCATGGAAATGGAAACGAAAAAATCGGGCGAAGAAAAAATATAAGAAATCAATAAGTAAAAACCAGCACGACGCTCGAAGGAATCTCTCTCACACACACACACGCACACACAAAAGGAAAAAAAAACACGTACAGATTCGCCGCCGAGGGACAGATCCCACGGCCCAATCAAGACCTCGAAGCAGAAGTCGAGAAACAGGGCGATCGATTTCCAAGGGACTCAAACGATCCGCCAATTAGGGTTTAGGAGAGAAAGAGAGAGAGAGAGGAAGAGAGGGAGAGAGAAAATCGGCAGGTGACTTAACGCTCTTCACAAGGACAAGCAGATTCATAGCTGTGAAGGTTGGCGCAGTGAGGGAAGAGAAACGAAGCAATAAGTCACGACCTAAGTAACGACACAGCGGATGGCCCACTCCATGGGTCCCAGTTCTTTCCCTGATATATCCGAACTATTGCGAAATGAGAAAATTATTCATAACAAATAATATAAAATAAATAAATAAATAAGGATGATAAACCAGTCGGATTTGAATGTTTGTCTGCTAATAATAATGCAGACTAATTTTATTTTATTTTATAATATAAATAAATTTTATTGAACTCATTAAGTTTTAGCTTAATGATAGTCGAACAAAAGATGATATTACTAATCCTAAACAAGTCTATTATGGTAATAAAGATAGATCCTCAAAAGTAGATCAAAATTGTAAAAATAGATTGATAAAAGCGGTCAAAGTCAAACGGTTAAAATCATAGGGTTAGATGGACTATGAGACTTTGACTATGGAACAGAGAAAGTTGAATAATCAAATCTTCAGAGCCGATCAGACGTGAAAGGACGATCAAATCATCCGAACGGTTAACTTTCGCAACTTGCAGCTAAAGTTAAGGGTTGAATACTAAGTTATCCATACTACCGCCCTCGCCGATCAAACCTTAGGTTCGATCGGACACAATGCGCCTCTTCAACAACAGTCAAGTCGAGGGAAGAACAAGTCAGTAACGTCACACTAGTCAAGTCGAGGGAAGAACAAGTCAGTAACGCCACACTGTATGATTGAACAAGTGATATCATAGTTGGATAGTGACCCGTCAGCCTATAGCAAGACTCACATGCATATTTTATCGTACTCTTTTAGAAGCTTAGGTCATCGATAATAGAGAATATTCAATAGGTAAGTCATATTTTAGAAACTTCTAACTAATCAAATCACACAATTTTACGTACTCATTTATGAAAAAATGTCAAAGATATTTTTTTAACTTATCTTTTCTTAAGAAATTTTGAAAAACGTATGTATACTTTAGGATGTATACACAGGTACTATAATGGTACTATAAAAGATGATCTTTATCTACATGTGAATATATGTAATGTTTCACTATTTTATACACTCTTTATTATTTTTCACTGCTATTATTTTTTCCTTCCGAATTAAATACTGACTTAAGCGTCAAAAGATCAATATTGGAACTCCTTCTCTATCTCGACACTAACACTTTTTGTATCACAAGATAACACGGAGTCTTCTTTCAATCAATGATAAAATTATATTAATTTTTAGTCAATCGTCTCCTCACCTTTAGGACATGATCTGAACATTGGATACGGAGATAAATAATTAATTCTAACCCTCTAATTAATTGAATTTTATTAATCGACTGGAGTTTTTTTTTTTTAAAAGACTTTTTTAAATAAATAATAATAATTTCTCATGGAGAGCTTGGCAAAGAGTCCATGCAGGTGTATTTGATCCCACCTCGCAATTATAGACTGCCACTGCCACCAATAATTTGTCCACATTATTAATTATTATTTGTTCAATAGTGGCAGAAGAATGGAGACAAGACACCCCAAATTCATGGTATATATATTTCCTGCACATTCTTTGATTGATTGCCTAACTTGAATTAATTTAAAAGAAAAATAAATGTAAAATAAGTGTTTGTTTACTGAGGTCCAGAGTGAGTTAAGTAAAAGATTTAGAAAATATAATAAATATAAATACAGAAAAAAAGGAGGGGGAAATTGGAAGGATAGCAATCTGTCATTGACACTAACACATTATTAGATCCAACTAATCACGAAAGAGACGTAATCGAGCGCAAATTATGCTGCCGACTAAAATTATTTAGTGTTCCTATAATTCAAAGCATTATGCGAGAGACGTGTATTTTTATAAAAATGAAAGGCGTGGCTTTTTTCGAAAACTTGAAGGACAAGCGATGTGGATTTTTTTTTAAATTTTTAAAAAACTTTATTTGAGAGTTTTTTTTATCTATAAGGAAAAAAAAATATTCACTAGCTAGCACTCTTTCCAACCATGATTGAATTATTGCCATAGCACTATGAAGGTATACAATCATATTCCAACAATGTGTTTTTCATTCTTTTTGTTTGTTGCTTTAGTTGTTTGGAGATGTTAGGAATAAAGAGATGTAATTTTTTAAGTGAAGGTATTGTGTGAAGACATACAACAAGGAAAGTTACTATGTGATTCGAGTAAAATAATTAATTAATGGAGGCAAGTGAGGTAGACTTTGAGGAGTAAAGCAATCTTCTTCTAGCTTGAGAGTGAGGATGAAAGTTAGGTGGCTTCGTCCTTTCGGCTTAGAGGGATAGTAGGTTAACGTAAACATATATTTTTCGCCCTCCCCTCAATATGAAAATCATGATTCCGTCTCTAGTAGTGTGAAACTTAACTAGAGCTAGGGAGAGAGATGAATAACTTTGACCATAAAAGCAAAAAACTTCTTGCAAAATAAAGACAATATAATTTAATCAATAAGGTGCTTGTGTGTAGATTGTTTGGTCTTGTCAAGTTGTATACATAACAAAAATCAAAAATCAGAAGAAGAAAATAATACTACGCAATTCATGTGATTTAGGGACTTTGCTTCTATATATTCTATGACCTATTAACTCATCCAATAAGTCAACATTATAAATTCACTATCAACTATGTTTTTTTTATAAGAGGGAATTATGGAAAATAAAATTATCTAAGGAATTGTTGATTGAAGTCTTCAACTGTTGGAGAGTGATCACACTTGAGCACTTCATATCATAGAGAAATTTAGAGTATTTTCGTGCACGCTTACCAAGTAAAAAACTTTAATTATTTTTTAATATAAGTTCTTGAATCAATTAATTACGAAGATGATCAATTTGATCTCATAGAATTTTTTTTTTATCCATCATCAGGATAAATCTGGGAAGCACAAATGAGTCTTAATGGACTACCCAATATCACGAGTGATTTAAACACCACAGACATATGATATATCCTATGAAAAATTCAAAACCTTATTACATATGAGCACGTCCTACCTTTTATCATCGTATAGTGCTCGGGACAATCAAAACTCTTCAAAGATAGATCTGCTATCTTAACAACCTCTAGAGCCGGCCCTACGGATATGGAGAGAGGTTCATACAGGTACATAAGCGTTGAGCGCATGATGGGATCGACCATGTCGGCTATCACCCCGGAGGATCGACTCCTGACCATTATATTAGAGTTGTCATGCGCTCACTGTCTGTGCTATGACCTGGGGCAATCAAAACTCTTCAAATATAGATCCGCTATATTAACAATCTATCTGTGTTACGCCTGGAAGCAATCAAAACTCTTCAAAACTTATATATAGATGTTGGTCTAACAGATATATTTTATGTGTTTTCAATCAATTGAAAAAAAAAAAAATTTCCTATCAACTTGTAGGGCAAAAATGGCCAGATTAGCTACTTATATAATAGCCAACTATGAATTCAATTAGCCCTTAAGGCATAGTCGAGCTGGTCGTCATCTAGATTTGTAAAAATAGCTAAGGGTGGATTCCAAGCGAAGCTAGTGGGAGGCCTATTTGATTTGCTGATTTACCTTTAACTATGGAGCCAATCAAATGGAGCTCCGAATCAACATAGGATAGAACCTATGAATTCAATTATATCCTACTTAATTATTAAGTCATCTTGACTTAACCTCTAGACAACTGCTGGTCTAATAGAATCATTTTGTTCATCGAAACTTCAATCGATTTCACAATTAACTAAATTGTTCAATATAATAAATTGAAAGTCCACCTCTAGTTGACTGAATCAAGTGATAATCCCTCCCTCACTTGGCCTATACACCCTCGTAAGCCTAAGTGAAACTTCAATCGGCTACGACAGAATGTGACATGTGTTAAAGCTTGACGTCAATGAATTCTTACGTTTTCCTAAAGCTCGAGCTTGGCCGAAGCGCGTGCGATTCTGGCGGCGCGTCCAACACCGCAGCCGCCGGAGGCGCCGAGGCTCGTCAGCCACACCTCGTCCCGCACGGTGGCGTAAGCGTCGTCGTTGCGGTGCCACGTCCAGCGAGCGTGCGTCGCGTTGGCCACCCTGAGCTCGCCGTGCCCGAAGCTCGCCTCGCGCAACAGCGACAGAGAAGCCGACCTGTGATTCTGGTCGAACCTTGAAATTCCGCAAACAAATCCATCAGCTGATTGTTCTTGGCAGATGGATTCGAATATCTCACTTGACTTTCATCACTAGAATCTATCTATATTCTCTACTTACTCCAGTGCTAGCCCTTCTCTGTTTCCTCCGTCGCCGATGGTTACGTACGCAGGCCCACAAGGATCCGCCTTGTTGTCGTAAATCCTCGTCTGCGCAAATTCGATCGCATAGATAAACAGAAGCGAGGAGAAGCCGCAGAGGATTTTAATGAACTCACGAAGCGTTCGTAGGCATGGACGTGCCCGGCGAAAACAGCGTCGACTCGCGCTCCGTAAAGCAGCGATTCCATCGCTCGTCTCATGCTCTCGCCCTCGCCCTGGTGCGCCGCGTTGGTGTTGTACCAGGGCGCGTGGAGGAGCACGAAGAGCCACGGGGTGACCCTCCGGTCGACCTTGGCCAAGTCGGCCGCCAGCCACTCGTACTGCGGGGAGCTGGAGTTGAAGTCGGCGTAGGAGCCCAGCATGACGACATGGACAGCGCCTCCGGCGGTGTCGAACGAGTAGTAGAGGTTGGAGGTCGAGCCGCTCTCCTCGTAGGGCATGCGCCAGCGGGAGTTGTAGGAGACGAAAGGGTCTGGGTAGAGAATTGGGATGGCCTCGATCTCGTGGTTGCCCGCGGTCACCATCCACGGCCGGCGGCTCGCGTATGGTTGGACGAACCGGCCGAAGGAATCCCAAAGAGGCTGCTGGCTGTCGGCGTAGGAAAGGTCGCCGGGCAGAAGGAGCATGTCGTAGCTTGATTTTCCGATGTGAGCTAGCGTCGACGCCGTCCATTCTGTTTGCCCGAGATCCCCTGAAAACAGATTCGAATCAGAAGAATCCGCCGAGCGCTAAGAAGATTAAATTGCGCGACTGATTAATTACCTACGATGGCTAGCTCGACGGGGAGAGTCGCCGGCGGAGTTTTGAAGCTGAACTCGTCGTCGATTCCACCGCAGCGGTAGTAGTAGACCGTGCCGGGTTCGAGGGGGCCGATCTTGACGTGGTGGACCTTGCCGGAGCGGTAAAAGAAGTAAAGATATGAAGTGCCCTCCCCTGTAGCCGACGCCTCGTACTGCCCCGGCGCCTTACCGTACTCCACCAGCGACAGAGCATGCAGGCTGCCGGTGATCCACGACACTCTCATCCGGTCTCGCCCCGCGACAGACACGTGCACTTGTTGCGGGTGCGAACGCGGTTTCTCGAATGCCGTTTGGATCACCCTCCCCGGCGGCGGCCGGTGAAAAGCAGAAACCAGTCGGAGGCAGATCAGCAGGCAAATCAAGAGGAGTCCCTGCGCCTGCCGCGATCTCTCCATCATCTTGCAGCTGTTGTTTTCCGGTGAGTCATGAATGTGCCTTCAAAAACTGGAGAAGCAGAAGCTGTGGCGTCAAGAAATGCACAAGCCACCTGATACAGGCTCCAACGAACTGATCTAGAAGATGACGTGAGATCAAAATCAAGGTGAGATAATGGTCAAAATCAGAATAGGAGAGCGCCTCCTATATGACTCTGTCGACTGCCCCACGTTAAAACTCTAGGGTTCTACCTCAACGGCTACAAAGTAGGACGTTCGAATAAGGCCGACCAACCATAAAACCGATCGGATATAATGACTCTAGTATTTTACTCTGGAAGTCAGAAAATAATGTATCCGGTTAGTCAAGTAGCCAACCAAGTGCAAGGGAGCTTGGTCGTTTACATCTTCTTCGACTAGATTTGAAGGGGAGGCTAGTGATACAAGTTATAGCGAGTGGATTTAGAAAATAATGTGGCGGTCAAAGTCAAGATGAGGTGGTGGTCAAAATCAGAATAGGAGAGCGCTTCCCATATGACTTTGTCGATCGTCCCACGTTAAAATTCTAGGGTCCTGCCCGAATGATTACAAAGTAGGACATTCGAATAAGATCGACCGACCATAAAGTCGGTCGGATATAAGGACTCTCTGGAAGTCACCAAATAATGTATCCGATTAGTCAAGCAGTCGACCGAGTGCAAGAGAGTTTGGTTAGATGACAACCTGACCGAACCCTAAGCGCTTAGGCCTTCTAGAAATCTCTTAATATAAGATCGGTCGGACAAAGGCCGACCAAACATAAGATTCTTTGTGTACGCCTGGCTAAGCAAAACCTGGGCGGACTTAGAGATACTTAGCCTCATAAATCTCTTCATATAAGATCAGTCGAACAAACGCCGACCGAACATAAGGTTCTCTACGTACGCCCAACCAAGTAAAATCCGAGTGAGCTTAAAGACACTTAGCCTCGTAAAGCTCTTAGTATAAGACCAACCAGATAAAGGTCGGTCGGTCATAAAGATTTTTGTGTACGCCCGACCGGGCAAAAATTGGACGGGCTTAAAGACACTTATCCTTAGAAAACTCTACATATCTGTTCGGTCCAACAAAGGTTGACAGAGTTTAAGTTACCTAATGTCACATTGTCCCTAAAAAAAAGCTAACATACATAATTTATCATATAACTTCTTGAATGAATTTTTGGCATACTATGGGCACTATATTAGTCCCTGAACAAATCTTTACAATATTTAATATATGCCAGAAAAGATTGATATAATGACAAGCAATACGACCGACCTTATAGACCGGTCAAATTATACTCAGTCGTCAACAACTGACGACATTTTAATGGCTTATCAAAACTTGTCGGGGAATATTCTTTCGAAACTTGCTTCGAATGTTATTATGTCCTCATATGCCAGCTAATCATAACAACATATGCCTTTAATCGCCTCAGTAATGATGGGAGATATAAACGACAAAAGAGATATACCAATGGATAAATAAAAAGTTCCTGGGACAATTATTACACGATACCCAGGCTGCACTTTTTCCATCACCTAACAAAGTCTGACAGACCAGAGACCACCTCACGATCATGAAAGTTATGTGAGATAGTATAAAAAGAAAGATCCTCTCCGTTAACAAGACACATAATTTTCACATCTGAGACCTTCATTTGCACATCCTCTACTGTTCTTCTTCATTTACCTCTCTGAAAAGGATACTAACTTGAACGTCGAAAGGTCTTGCCAAGGATCCCCACCTTGATCTTTAGCCATTAACGCTATATTAGATCATCAGATTGTGCACAGGATCGTTGAAGTGCTTCCCCGGATCTTGAAAATCTTCCATCGGTCAACAACGAATCATCCATCAAAACCAACGTACCATCTCCCTAACCTTCAAATAGGATCACCACCAAATTGGAGATAGTTTCCGCATCAACACACAAGATAAAATTATGCTTCCTCCATTTCCGAGGCTGTTAAAATCATGCATCCATCACGAGCAATCTTAAGGTCAACTACCATTTACAACGCTATAATTGGCGCTTAATTTCAGAAGGTTGGACAAGGCCTTCCAACACAACAAGCTGATCCAGCAGAGCGAGCTTCTCATCCTCCAGAGCTTTGACATCTGCATCGACCTCGTCGAGCTCTCTATCCAGTGAGAAGTTTTCCTCCTCCAGCAGGAGATACTTGTGTCTCAATGCCCTGTACTCGTCGCTTGATCCAGAAGGATCGAGCAAGGAATCAGATGGGGAAACACCGCTCTGCAGGATTGGCTTGTATCTCTTCCGTGGCCTTTTGGATAGATTGGATGCTTCTTTGCCCCCTGTAGAGTCTCCCTTGTCTTCGACTACGGCAGCCTTTTGCTTCACTGGTTTCTTCTTCTTTTCTGGCTTCACGCTGGAGGGTGGTTCATCCATCATTGTAATTGGTCGGTCTTGCATCAAACATAAATCAATCAGCTTAGTAAGGAGCCTAAAGCATGCAAATATCCAACCAATTTGAGCAAATGCCTTAACAATATTTATCAAAGAACCTACACGAAATTAAACCAACATCAACCCAATATAACATATCAAGCTGGAATGTTTAGCTGGAATGTTAACTTTTTTCCTTAATTTTGAAAAATAATCCATTCAAGGTCAATTTGATATACAAGAGTAGTCACATATATTCCATTCAAAATCATCTGATTTTTATAAGATTCAGAAAACTACCAAAATTTTCACGCAAACACAAAGGAATGCAATAGTAGAAATAAAAACACATCAGATTGACTGAACTTGAAAGATAACTACAATGGTTTATCCAATGTGGCCTAACATACCAATTGAAATTATCAGTTGTTTTTTAATGCAATTAAAATGCATCCAACTCAGAATCACTCAATACATCAAATTATCTGCTCAGTGATTAGACAGGAGATTAATCTGAAGTTTTATATGAACTCATACTTTTTGATACATAATATTGTATGTACACTATTGTCAATACAACATATTATTATTCAAAACAAACATATCAACTGCATATACACTCACATTAGCAGACATATACAGCATCTGCATTATGCAGGAGGTTAATTAGCAAAGCCAGAATGACCATTAAGAGAAATAGCAAAGAGGATTATAGACTAGGAAGGTAGATAGACTGTTGGATGATAATCAAGGAACCAAAGTGTTTGTGAAGAAGTTGAAGGATCAGTTGACAGTTTGATCATGAAAGAAACATGATAGCAATGACATGATTACCAAATCACATTGGAGCTATTGGGAGAAGTCTAGACCAGCATTCATAATTAAAATGCAGCCCACGCCTTTTTTTCCAACCCATTGCCATGCATAAGCATAAGCACTTGATGTAGAAGAGGTTGCAACAGCCACAATGCTAAGACTTGAGCAAAGGCTGCGGTCCTCTTCATTGAAGTAACCATATCATGGCTATCAGTGTTACTTACTCAGACCTTTTACTATTCATGCATCATATCCTTCCTTTAAATGTTGGTGATACAATTTCACTAATTCTCCGAATTATTCTACAGAAAAGTAGTATGATTAATACAACAAAACAAAGAAGAAAAAAAAAGAAGCAATGTTGTAAAACTCAATGATAGATTTTGCAGTAATGGGATACATTCCAAAGGGAAAAACAAAACCACTTTACGTCATGACATAGAGATAAGCAAGTGCAAAAATAGAAAGGTAGTTCATGTTATGAAGTGCAGATGACATATCGGTAGCTATCACTAATCCTTACGATAGACCCTGCCTCATCTGCTAAAAGAAGGATATCATGCCCGGTTCAACTTTGATCTACTGAATGGAAGACTTAACTTGATATTGCGTCTTTATTCTATTATTGAACAGAATCAGTGTTCAAGTTAAGTTATTTCTAGGTTATGTATTTCCTTTGGCAATGATTTTATTGGAAATGCATGTTTTCCAAGAAATTACCACAAAATAATGGTGTTGTTCACATCTATGAGAAAGAGGAGCTCCTTGCATAGTGATAAAACAAAATGGCATCCCATGGAATGGAGCAGCAGGCATGATAGGCCTTAGAACATATATTCCAAGGGAAAGCCCTAGCCATCAACAGTTGATACCATCTTTAAATGTCCCAATGAAGCCAAAAATTTCAAACCTAAGTTAATCAAGCTTCAAAAATAGGAAGATAAGATCACACAGAGATACAAGAGGGAAGAAAACACCTATTGACCATGATGTTCCTGTTTCTTCCACCCATTTAACCACCGGCTACAATTGCAATCAGTGAGTATGATGGGCAACGAACCAAATCAAGCAAGCAATTAGAATGGGGCAGGGAGAAATTGCAATTCCCACCCAAATGACCCTGGACAGGAACATCGATTGCCCCCCTTCAGTATTTAAGACATTATACCACATCACAACCACAAACTCGTAATATGAATATAATTGCTAACAATCGATCTAGTTTTGCCAAAACTAGACAAACTTTAAGAGCAGTCCATAAGAATATTTTGGTTGATTATTTTTTTCTAATGTAAACTAAGAAAAACTGGAAAAATTAGCATTTTCAAAGCATATTAAGAGGGGGAAAAACTGCAGATCTCTTAAATTTTAACCTCAAGATTTGCTCCCCTTTTAGTTCGATGTGAGGCCGGGTCGCCTCCCCCTCCTCCGGCAATCCTGCAGCAAACGGGATCAGGAAAATAAGGGAGACCGGAAGTAGATTTTCGGAGTCGAGAAGAATGGAAGAGTAAGGAAACCTCGAAGATTAGAGAGGCCTTTTGTACTGAAAAGGCTGGAATTGGACTGGCGGCGGGGCAACGTATTAGGGCACAATTTCTCAACTTTGTAGTTTGGAAAATTTCTCTATGGGCCCCTTTTAGGGTGGTTAATTTCTAAAAATATCATAAATAAATTTATCATAGAATTTAAAAGTTAATAAATGCATCAAAATCATCCTAAACTCATTAATTATTTATTTTAAAAAAATTAAAATCTTAATCTTGATTAGTTTCAATCTCCATTTTCCATAATCCAAACATTTAGCAGAATTTGATAGATTTTCGACAACAGAATACATTTGCTGGAAAGTTAATACAAATCCCTAAAATACCTGATAGATTAGTAAAATGTAAACTATTTTTATGATATAATTGTTTTTCGAAAAAAAAAAATTTAAAGCACATGATAGATTTAACAGTTTAGCCTAAATTTTAAACCGTCATATTTGATTAGAAATGGAAACATTTCATCATAAAATGAGACAAATAAGTATATGTATCGTCTGATATACCACAGCATTTCAATAACCATACTCACCATTCTAGCAAGTATTTACATTCATGGTAGCGATCTACATCTTCAATATTATGGGTAAAAGAATCAACATACTGTACACCAAATTTAAAAACTATAAGTTTATCTAGGGCTTCAAGAGGGTCTGGAAGAGGTTAGTTGAGGCGTGGATCAGCTCTTCCGATTGCCAGACTGTTTGGGGTGTGAAGATCGAGCGGCTGGAACACTTTGCGAAGAAGAAACTGCTGAAAGGGAAGGCTGAAAGCCGGAGTTGCCAATGAACCAATACTGGACCCATTTTAGGTTGCATAAAGTGTACTTGAGAGCTTTCGTCCAATTCTCATGCTTGTTGAAACTTTGGGTGATCGTGTAACTTTCCACCTTGTCGTTCTCAATCCTGTGTAGAAACAACCCATCAGTTCGGTACCAAGCCAACTTAAAAATGCCAAATAGTGCATTCAAATTCCTAAGCAAAAATACCACAACTGATCAAACGATATATTATGAGTTAAGTACTAAGCCAATCTCTGTAACTGCTAAATACAGTGCGGCAGAAGCATTCAAGCTATATATAGGAGTAATTTTACGATTTGCTTAGATGCTTATGAGTCCTAAAACTGGAAGGTAAAGTTCAATCGAAAGTTGCTGCCTTTCATATACTGCGGTAGTTCATTTCTGCAGAAGAATCAGTGGGGTGAAATGAAAGCCCAGAAAGCCCACAATGCATGTTATTGTTCTAATAAGAAATTTAGTGATTTAGAGCAAGAAGATGCTGAAGGAACAACGCGGATATCCTATGGTACGAAAACAGATGAACTTGTGTGTCAGTGATGGGTGGTAATATCAGTATCAAAAAAAAAAAATCAATAAATCAAATTAGGGATTGTATCAGATCAGTGAGATAAATGGGATCAGTATTAGTTAAAAAAACATTGCAAAAAATAAAAGAACAAAATAATTAATAATAACTAACTACTAATGATTAATTGATACTTTAAATTATTAATGATAGTTAAAGTTACAATTTAAATTAATTGTTAACAGTTATCTTACAAATTCTATTAACTTAATTAAGTTTGATTAACTATTAATTAAATACATATAAAAAAAAAAACTGGTAGATGATACCAATACAACTGTACCAATTATTAAACTTATAACTACGTAATTTCTGGTAGGAAACTGTAATGAACAAACCAATCTAATTAAGAGATCTACCTGTAAGGCAATCTAAAACATTTTTCTGGTGGTATATTCTTTTCCAGATCCTTCTGATTTGCAAATTCAGCAAAGTCTTTGAGGCATGTCAAGAATAAAGTCATTGCTTTGTCATAACGAGTGCTCCAGAACACATTCACAGGGCCAAACCTGCTAGCAAATAATAAACTGTATTAGTAAAGTAACAATAACGCCAAAACTGTCTTGCAAATAACTTGCACTAAAACTTCAAAAACTACAGCTAGGAGGAAAGAAGCCAGCGTATACTAGCACAAACAAGGCAAAGGAACATTGTAATAAATAAAATAATTTACAATGAAAACAGCAGAAGGGGAGCCTTGGTGCAACGGTAAAGTTGTTGTCATATGACCAAAAAGGTCACGGGTTCGAATCCTGGAAACAACATCTTGCAAAAAGTAGGATAAGGCTGTGTACAATGGATCCTTCTCCGAGACCCCGCATGGCGGGAGCTTCATGCACTGGGTTGCTTTTTACAATGAAAACAGCAAATACTAAGGAACCTATCTGATGCAGTGGCTGATTCAAACCAAGCCCACAAGGCCCCTTATATTTTCAAAAAAAAAAAAGGCTAATGAAGCAAAGCACTATTCCTTGAAGAGCAAGTGGACCATCCCATGTTGAAATTTGATTTAACCTTCCAGATTTTACTTAAGTGGCATGTCAATCAGTCACCATGTTACTGAATTTGATTCTGCTTCAGAACTTGTTAGTATTTGCTTGCTTTAGAAGTTGGCAGTATTTCCTTTACCCTTCTCCAATATCAACACTTCCTTTTGTTTTTGATGTCCTTACTCTTTAATGTTCAGCACTTAGTTCCTTTTGCTTTTAATGTCCTTGCTCCTTAATGTCTGCTAAGGCATGTAATCATCTGAATGTGAAAAAGGTATAACTATGATGTAAGGGGAAGATTTTTTGGATGAAATTGCTTATTGAAATTTCCAGTTTGAGCTTACTGCCATGATTCATGTCACTTGTTCCTTCTCATGTGTAGTGAATTTGTGAGTTCTTATTAAGGATGTGATTGCTTTCCATTATTACTTTAGTGGCTGCTTAACAATCTTCTTCTCCTTTTAAATCTTTAATCTCTTTTCTTTTGGAAGGCTTGCTCTTCTTTTTTCAGCAAGTCATCCATCCTCTAGTATTAGAGCTATTGTTCATGAATTGTCAGATTTTATGAAGAGAAAGGTAGGAGGGAGAAATTAAACACATTAAAACACTTCAATCTCATAGAGATTTTCTTTACTCTTGCAATGAATACAATGAGAGGCATGAGTTTGCAACGGGCTCAAATTCAAGGTCTCCAGTAAGGAGTCGGGGGACACTACAAAAAAATAAAGTTTTAACCACAACAAATATTGTGATTGCTATCACTATAACATTTTCATCAACGAAGTTGTCAAAAACAACTGTATTTGTGATGAAAACTTTTTGTCAGTATTCAACTAACCATTGAATTTATTTATTTATTTATTATTTAAAGTTTAGTAATGGTACTGTCTAATCAAATGTCAATAAAATATAAATTATTGACAAAATTTTAATATTGTGGATGATAATTGATTTAAAGAACGTCTTTTTTGTTGTCAAAAAAGCATGCTTTAAAATTATGACAATGAATGATCTGCCACTGAAGAATTATTAATATTTGTTAACTTTCACATGTATTCCGATGATAAAATAGTAAAATTAGTAGTATTTAATAGTTTAAGGTTGAGATAATCTAAAGGCTGAATAAGTACATTGTTGAAAATTTTGATTAATGAGAAAAAACATAATTTACCCTATTAAAAAAGATAGCTAGTTCAAACACAAAATACCTGAGTACTTTTCACTAAGGATGAAAAAATAAACCATAACCTAATCCCCCTCCCAATTCCTCCATCTAATTGTAACTGTGTTGTTACTAATTCAGAAGAGAAAGTAGAATATTCTTCATGTTGATAGATAAAAAGAAGCAAAATAATAAGCATTGTGAAAAAAGTCATCTGTATAGAAGCAAAAAACAGAGGATATGAAAGCCCAGCAGTGAGGACTTACAGTTCGTATGTGTTATTGTGGTTATCCATAATACAGGGATAGCTTCCCATGGGAAGAATCTTGATTCGATATCTACAGTGAAAAGTTAATAAAACCAAGTAGCATATATCCATGCATATTATCTTCAAATTGGTAAGAAGAAACATCACGGGCAGGATGGCAAACAAATTTCAATTGCAACACTCTACCTCCAAAAGGTTACAAAGTAGCTGCAATTTTCCTAGAGTAATGGATTTGTTTTTGCTTCAGACTGTAGAGTATAACTATGATATATTGCTCAAGAAAATCCACTGCAAAATGGTAAATATTACCAGTCATCAAAAAAAAAATTTTGTTGTATGCAACCACACTGTCACCAAACCCGAGGAAAATTCATAAGCCTTTCTAGATCTTCCCAGGTAACAAGAAATCTTGAATATATACTTCCATTTTGTTTTACATATTGTCGATTATCACCACAAAAGTTTCTGACTAAAATGGCATTATGACGAGACAAATTGGATCTCAAATGATAAATCTACAACTACATCAGTTCTCACTAGTATATTTACATTATTATGTTTTTGAGTGGGTGACATATTGAAAGAATCATTTGATGGTAGAAAAGACAACAAACCCAGAAACATTGTCATTGGATGAGACAACTGAGAGACTTTCGTTTGACATCAGTTGGAAGAAATCAAAGTTATATTTATCATCCCTGAATCCCTCATTTCTGCAGAGGTATCTGTGTTTGCAAAATTTAGTTGCATATAAATTATCATGGAAAATTACCAACTGCTAACTTGAGAATACATAAAATGAAACTAGAATTTTAAAGAACAGGGCATCCCTCATCCACAAATGCTTGTGAAAAATAAATGATATTAATGTTGATAATCACCAATACCGATTGAGGGTTGCATTAGGTTGCTAGAGCCCAATGGAGTAGGAGGATCTATATAGCCGATCCCACCTAATGGGATAAAACTTAGTAGTTGTTGTTGTATTAGTGTTGTCTTGCGATTCAAATGAAATTCTACACAATCACATAGTCAAAAACTTCATAAGCAAGAATATAAAAACATAGAATTAACCATGAGATGTCATTCAAAATAATTCCATAGGAATATTTGAGGATACAAAAACTTTGGCCGACAATGTTGAGCCATAGTATGAAGAAGGAGGCAAGCCTGACCCCAAGCCGCATTTATTTCATCCCATTCAACCTAGGGGAAAATGCCAAATAAGATAGTGCCAGAGAAATAGGACAAAACTAAAAAAAATAACCACTCAAAATAAACTTTTACAGTAGAGTAGATTCAACACTAGAAATCAAGATTTACAAAAAGAAACAAAGATCAAGCAAAAGAGTAGATCATAAGTATTTTCTAGTGTGCAATTTGATTTTATCAACTCAAAATCTTGAATAAGCCCATGGAAAGAGGAGTGAATAAAAGAACCCTAATAAAGAAGACAATAAAGAAACACCTGTTTGCTTGTAGCATACCGGTATCTTAGGAAGCCGACCAAGTCGAAAGTTGTTAATTGTTCCAAATTCCCCATCATGTGAAATAGAGAACGCATCATTTAGCACATTGGTTCTTTTCAGCAATTCCAAGTGAGCTTGGGAAACCTCTATCTTGGCCAATAGAGCATCTCTCTCTTCCTATCAAGTAGTGGGCAAAAAACATAAATTTCATGGAAGGAATCCTGATCACCGATCAACAGCTATATTGAGTATAGCTAAAAAAAATTGAGGTGTAAACCATAGCTATGAAGTATAGGCTTCAGAATGTATAACTACAAACACTTAGACAAAATATTCTGTTTGTACCTAATTGCCTATAAGTTAAAGATACTCCACAAATCAAAGAGCAAGGTAAAGAAAAATTGTCCATATTTTGTAGATGACATAATTATAAAAATGTTCATCAAATATTGCATTTGATAATAGTGCAAAATACTTTTGAAGTTTAGGCACTTATATGAAATTACCTGATGAGATATGAGCTGGAACTGGAAAGTGTTGAACTCATGCCAGTATCTGTAGAAGGAAACAACAAAAAAATCTGGATCTTTATTATTCACATTACCATAAATAATAATTAAAAGGAAATAGAAAAAAAAATAGCACAATATGCCAATTGAAAAAGGCTGGAAAGTTCTCCAAAACACCCTAATATGATCCGGAAATAAAATAAAATAAACATGAGCTGTTTCCTTTGCTGTAGAAACTAAAATAAATAAACAGTCCTAAATATAAGTTTATAGGAGTATTACTGAATGCAAAGAATTTTTAGTTCAGATACAATACTTGGATCATGCTAACTCAGAAAGAAAAAGTAAAATTTCAATCTCCAATTCATCAAATCCTCCCTCATTTATTGTTGTTCTAATGCAGATTAGGGGTTTAATATTCTAGAAGTGTTAGATTTTGAAATAAAATATTTTGGTATATCCTTTTATTTTATTTTATTATTTTAGAAAATCAATTAATCAAGGTAGTATTTGATTTGGCAATTATATGATTAGAGAATAGGAGATTTATTCTAAGTTTTGATCTAATCCTGTTTCAGTATAGGAATAAATCTTTCCTCCCATGTTAATCATCTTTCAGTTTAATAATATTACTCATTGTAAGCTATGTTCTCTGTATGAGATTACTCTCTCTATGTTCACTTGGAAGAATAGACCAAGAACGAAAAACAGCAGAATCCAAAAAGTGGGAATTCGAAATGTATACCTCTCCTCTAACTCCTTAAAATGTTCTGATTTTGTTTCTAGCTCCTTCAACTCAGCTTTGACCTCCAAACACTGCCTCTCAGCTTCTTCAATCGCTGCTTGGAGCCTTTTTTCTTCTTCCTCAATCTAGATGTGTGTTTTGACCAGGAACAATTTCAAAATGTTTACAAGCTAATAAGTCATTCAGAAAATATGCATAAAGGAATTGACTTATAAAAGCGTGAAAAAAAAACTTCCCTTCTTAATAAATATACAGAGAAGAAATCAAGGATAAACTCAAAGTGGCACAAACACCAAATATTCTCTTTTTACTCTCATTAGATGTTTCCATAAAACAAAACTCTTAAAAAAATAAGATTGTAAGATGGAAAAAATATGTTACGGTATTAAAGGATAGATAGGACTCAACATTAGGTTAGGGCCTCAATAAACTTATTTGTATTGATAGTGCTCTTGAACAAATAACTAGTTTATAATTAACTGCAACCATAATTATCATAAAGTTGAGATTAATTCAGCTCATAGAAAGGTAAGACTAAAAAAGGGATAGCAAAAAAAAAGGGAGTTGGAAATATCTACAATTAAAATAGTAATGAGACACAATGAACAGGTTAGGAAGATGAGATAGTTCACCCTTACCTTCTCTTTCTCCTTCATAAAATCAGCCTCACTGAGAACATCAAATGACTCAATCTCAGACCTTTGAAGACATGCTTCATAGGCTTTAATGTCTCTATTCACATCTTCAACCTCTTTCTCAAGTTTATCCGACAACATACGCATACACTCCAAGCAAAGTGGTTGTTCCACCTAGAAAGAAAGGCAACAAAATTTAAAAAACCTAAAGAACAATTTGCCAAGTTTTTTTAAAATTGAAAGCTTAATTCTGTGAACATGAAGAACAGGACAACTCGATGGCATCAAGAGTAGATTTTGAAGTCATCAACTAGTTACAGAAGCTGCAAAACTAGCAGTATGGTTCACGCCAATCTATTTAAATTAAAGTTTATTAAACCATAGTACCTGAGTTTGGGAAGTGGCAATATCAAATGCCCTTTTCAAGACTATGTTAGAGTGGAACCCTGAGCTATTAACCTGCAAACCACTGCTATGGTTTCCATCTTGAGCTGACATTTGGGCTCCACCTCCTTCAGGAGTTGTCTCACTTTTATACATTGAAGCAGCTGAAGGTGGTAATACAACATATGAATCTTCAATCTCCTTTGAAGATTGGTTATTGTCAGCGTGAGAAGTTCCAGTACGCAAGCGAGAAGGAACACCGTGACTTTGAAATTTCTGTTTAGGTAGCACAACAAAAGAATGATCCATAGGGCTAGAAACCATAAGACTGCCTTGAACTGATGACGCCTGCATGCCTATACACATTTATGGAGAAATTCATATCTAAGAGGTAAATGTAGTAATCAATGTAACACAGGAAGCACTTATGAGCTGATAAAATTTTTTCATTAGCCCTTCCCAAACAAGGAGAGAATATGAGTTTCCAGAAACAGCAAAAAATTTGAACTGAACAGAGGAAAAAACATCCAAAAGATAGCCAAAGAATCATAGATGCACATGAAAGAAGTTAAGAGAAGCGCTAACCAGAGCGTGATGCATCATTGAAGAATTTGTCCGCATAGGACTCGACCCCTACGATGCAAAGTGGATGGCGACAATTCTGGCAGACCCATCTAGGAAGGTTTGGATCCATTGGGAAGCTCCCACTCTTGTCACCCCCTCCAATCACATTCTTCATTGTTGCAGATTTGTTTGAAATCAGAGAGCAAGCCTGCGATTACTTGAAGACATGGAGAAGTGAGACAATAGGTAAATAAGGATAAATAAGAAATATATAATGCAATTTTTTACCATTAGTATCCTCTGAAGGGTAAGTTACTAAATTAGTATGAAAGAATAAAACCTAGATATCAGAAGAACAATGCATTCATACGAAACATAATACAATTTCAGTCTACATAAACAAACTGTAGACCAAGGTTTCGGTGCGACCCGTGCCGTTCGATGCGGGGGCTTTTACTGTTCCGACACGGGATCGACACCGGAACACCGGTCCAACACCGGATCGGCACCAAAACGCGAGAGATATAGAAGGAGAGGGAGAGGCGATTTCTTACCTGAGCGGCGAGCGACGGCGATGAAGTGCGGGGACGAGCGACGGTGAGCGGCCGCGGCGAGCAACGACCAGCGGCGCCGACGAAATCGGAAGACGCGCAATCGGGAGTAGGGACGGAGAGAGAAAAAAAAAAGCAACCTCAGTTTTTATTATATTTATAACTAATAACAGTTTCTATATAACTTATATATAATTATAAAACAGAGTGTGTGTGTATATATATATATATATATTAAAATTTTAAAAATAATTTGTACATTTTTTAAAATTTAAAATTTTCATTAAAAATATCAAAAATTATTTTAGATTTTTTAAAATATATTAAAAATATAAAAATATATATAATAAACTTAAAATTTTAATCTTATGTTAAAAATTAATTATACATTTAAAATAATTTATTTTTTTAAAAAAATTAATTTCAAATATTAAAACACAAGCCCCTTACCCAAGGAGTCATTCATAGATAGGATTCCATGGGTGAAATCCATAAAATCCCATCTATAAATAGGATTCCATGGGTGAAATCCATAAAATCCCATCTATAAGTAATGAGTCCATCCTTTAAATTTTACGGTGGATCATGGCATGAGTAGTCGACGCACTTGCTATCTAGTGCCATTAGTTATCTACATTACAGCATGTAGAACGCTTCAATTACTACAACTTGAACTGCTCTTATTTCTTTTCAAGCAATTTAACCTCCTTCAGGAAAATGAATCTTTTCTTTTCAAGCAACAATAATTTACACATCACTATTGTTGTTTTTTTACGTTAACGAGTTTGAGAGAAGTAACTAAATTCTAGGAATGGTTCTCTCTTGCAGAAACACTTAGAAGGATCATAACAATAGAGGAAAGATGGAGAAGCGTAGTTCAAGTTGGCATGAAGCATATACAACAAAATTACTCTTACAACAATGAGCATCATCGCTAGTAATAAAACACAAGCAGCAGACGATCAGGTTGTTACATAGAAACGAGAGTTAAAGCTCGGAAAGGATGGCAGGAATGTAGTGCGATAGTTCAGCTGTAAGGGACTGGAATCCATTTACAAGCTGTGTGTGGAAGTCCTGATCTTCTTCGCCAATCAGCCTAAAATGTACTCGGATTGCCCGTTTGCAAACAGCCATAAATTCAAGCAGGGCCGCTATAAGTTGCTGCAATTCTTGAGACCGAAGCCTTGTAGCAGGCTCACCGGATAAAAAAGCCTTGCATACACTAAGAACTCCGCTGTTCACCTGCATTATCCAGTTCATGTGGATATGAAATGAAGCCTTGAAGAAGCAAGAAGAGGTTCTCGCATCAAGAGTATTTACAATAGTCGATTGTTATTACCTGCACTGCAACACTTCCTTGGAGTATCCTCTGTAGACTTTGAAGACGTGGGAGTTGATCATTTTCTGAGCTACGTGGCTCTTCTAGCTCATTTCTTAGAGCAGCTGTCCTGGTTTCTATCATTCCAATAGCATTTTCTACTGGAGAAAACTCCAAGGATTCGGATTTGACAACCAAAAGCCTGTTCACCAAAGCAGGAAATGAACCCTGAGTTTGGAGTACAGTTCGTCTTTTCCATTGATCCTCTAAGCCTCCTTGGGTCTTCCCATTTTTAGTAAACGGGGTATCAAACAAGAACCTGTCGAAAACCCTGGCCCGCACACTTCCAGTGGACAAAGAAAAAATTCTCTCCCTTCGACTCTCGAGGTCCTCATCCTCCATAACAGGGTCCACAGCTGTTATTTGTAGATAACAGACATCAGGTTGCAATTCTTCTGCATTGACTTGTCTAGAATCTGGTATAATATGCAGGGTATGACTTCCATCAATCTTAGACTCATATATGCGACTAAGCTTCTCCATTATGTCACCTAGACGAACATCTCGTGGCTCCCGATACACATACTCCTTCCTATCCAGCTTTCCAAACCGAGTTCCATAAAATCCAACTCGGTAGTAGGTGGCATCTATAAAAGTAATGGGGCTTGATTCCTGCTCAAGTATTGAATCATAAATACTGGAAAGGGAAGTGTGACACTTAGCAAGTTGGCCGTAAGCCCTCCTGCTTTTATAGACTGGAATTATGAGTTCCAAAATGTTGGCACAAAAATGATAAAGCTCCGCCTGTGAGAAAAGCTTGTTAGCAAGCTGAAGGTATTTAACTGCAGAATCCACAGTGAGTTTTGATGCACCATATCCTTCCACCTCAGCTGCAGATGCTTCAGAGGCAACTGCATTGCTAACCATAGGGCAAATCTTGGACAAAGAAGCTACATGTTCCCTATTCCAAACTGCATCATTCCTCCCAACAAGGGCCTGACAAAGAAAAGTCATAAGTGCAAGAAGCCAACTAAGAAAGGGAAAAACTGAAGCAACTCTCACCTGCATAATGACACCAGCTACAGCAACTGCACATTGAGCTGCTTCTGCACATGATTGCATCTCCTGATGTGCATCACATAGATGCAGTAACCACATAATGTGAAGGTCTGGAACAGATGCATAAGCCATCGCAAGCTTATGATAGCTTTCAGCAGCTGCATACCTATCTATGGTCATAACAGAAGCCTGTAATCAATCAAAATTAATAAACACCAAGAAGTGGATTCCCACTGAAATATATTATTTGTTTAACGATAATTGGCTGATCACTTATCCCTAATGGTTTGTTTACTTGGATAGAAGATATGAGGGGCTCACAAAATTATATAGCTCCATTCTTTATATACATATTTTTGTCAATTTCGCTCCTAATCTCTCATATCTTCCATCCAAGTAAACAAAAGCTCAAGCAGCTAGGAAAACAGTTAGTCAAAACATTTATAATCTTAACACTTCCACTTCAAATGCAGGAAAAATGATCCGAACTAGTGGCTCAAGTTCAACAACTGGCTTAATTGACAATATATATTTCTTAATTACTAATGTTAGCATGGTTCAAGCAATGGACGTCAGACTAATGTTACCAAATTAACTGGCTACTTTCTTATCTCAAACTTGGGTTGTTGAGGTTTGAGAAAGATATTGCTTTATTCATTTTTTGTTATTAACATAATTCATACACTACCATGCAGGAAGAACCAAATAACAATGGAAATCCTTCCACATAGACTTAGAGCTGTGAGATCCTATAGACCACCAAAGTGAGTTTGAAAGTGTTGATCAAGATACAATTTTAGGTTTGTGATTCCTACATAACAATTATCAATTATGATAATATCATCTATAGTAGCAATGACATTACCTTCCTGATAGGTAAGGTGAAACATTGATGATTATATGCTGCCATAGGTCACATAATCGAGCCTAGTTTTGATACCATGTGGGAGGACGACAATGTTAGGAGTCTTCTTTTATACATATATAACTTTATTATCATCTTTACATGTACATCATTGTGCATAGATATTTTAACAAATGCATCCCTAGCTATTTGGGCACAAATCCCCAACATAAGCAAACTCAGAACTACCATGGTAGGGATTGAAAATGATGTCCAACTAGAAGAGATGTGTAAATAGGGATAGAGGTCTCTTGTTAGAGATACGGTGAATTGTATCTACATGATATTGTTCCCTGGATAGAAACGAAATATGCATATGGATCGCATATCATGTTCCTGGTATTCCCACTAGCCACTTCAATAAGCACCCTTATGTGTGTTTCATGTTATTGCCAAAAATATCTGAATGTGGTGACAATTGAGTGTCATGGTGCTTCCTTATTCAATTTTCTGTCAATGCTTGACATTTTGTTAAAAAGTAATTTTGTTTTTGGTAGATAATAGATTCACCAAGTGGTTTGTAGTTGAAATTTAGGTGTTTTAATGATGTATTGTTATCTGTGAAAAATATGAGATCTTGGTTTTATTGATTTTCTGCTCGCGTGACATTAAGGCTTCAAAAGAACTTTCTTAATTAAAAATTATAATTACTGTTGTATTCTAAATTATTTTTGAGAATGAGATGAAGGTTATTGTGTTTTGCATGGATCTTCCTCATGCCCCTTGTTTCTCATACGGAGTCAAGTAATTGTGTCTTATACTATGTATAATGGTTTACCAAGACAATTCACTTTAACAGGGCATCTAAACTTGGGAGAAAATGTAGTCACACTCTTCTCTCTCTTTTTTTTTTCCTTTTCCTAGCAACATAAACTCTTTGAAGGAACAAATTGAGATTGGGAAACATCAAAATAGTTGAGAGGAGGCATCACTACATAATCAGTCACACTCTTCCATTTTTTCCTTTGGTAGCAACAGAAACTCTTCAAAAGAACAGAAAGATTTAGAAGGCATCAAATTTTCACAATAAAGCTACATATTCATAACAAGGAGATTCAAAATCAATCACATATGCAGAGTTATTGTTAATCGGCAAATTTTCATTTAAAAATCCAAGGGAAACAATTTAAATCATACCAAAACTGCATGCTCAAGGGCTGCATCAAGGGCCTGAAGAAGACTGTCTGACAAATATTTAACCTCTGACCAAGACCAAAGATTATCGGTTGAATTTTCGGAAAATGCCTCAAGTGCATTTCCAGGTAGTCCACAATCATTTATAAACTGCACAGTCATCGTGCAGTCTGCCATTTCTTCCAACGATTTCCTGAGACGCCGAGCTTCACCACTCTCTTCGAGACTGCCATTAGGCTTCATCTGAGTCACTTGTACATCGGACATCAACTCTGACAAGGTAATTGTCAGCATAACTCTCAGTCGTGTTGTATTCGTGAAATAGTAAAATGAATTCTGCAAAAGGAAAGTCAATATTAGGAAAAATTCAAATAGAGGCATAAGATTCATGAAGCTGATTCCAAATAGCTGGGACAAACGAGGCTTGATGACTCGGAGGATGAAGTAAATAGTAGAGTCCCCATTAATGCAAATTTGCAAGACGCCATCTGAAATAACCATCCTACCCTGATAAGTATCTGTAGTCCAAGGACAGCCCTTTTCCTGATGGAATCATTACGAAAAACTGCAAGGCGTAAAAGGTGAAATGCTATTTGCTTCAAGAAACGATCGTTCTCTCTTGCCATCAGTGTTGCTCCATGAACACTGAATATATTGTTCAACACAGAAAAGAAAGCTTTCCAAAAAGCCAATGGTTGACTCCGGGAAAAAAGACCCATCATCATGGATGTGATGCAATCTAGTTTCCCATAGTCAGTAGCAATACTTTGAGATGCTGCAGCAACAGAGAACTTGTCAGCAATCTCAAGAACTTGAAGACTGACTGCTGTACTCAAATTTTCTTCCCAAACTTCCTGCAAGATTTTGTAGGGTGCAAGAAATCATACACTCGGTTTGCAAAACAACAATTAAAAACTTAAAGACGTACCAACTTTTGCCTCAGTATAGGATGTAGAGACTCTCGCAAAGCTCTGGTTGTTGCTCCAATTCTAGAAGATTGTGCTTGTGCAAGAGCTTCCCTTAAAGAATATGGTTGGTTAGGTGAACTTAGCTGAGGACTGACCCTGTGCCATAGATATCCATTTTCAGGCGTCCCCTGTAGAAGAAATTTCAAATATATATTCAGAAGTATAAATCACTACATGATTTATTGTATTGGTTGCAACACTGATAACACAAGCAACTGCCATCCCACTGAACAATGTGAGAACATCACAGCTGTTTTTTATGAAACATCTAACTGGATGAACAATAGAAGTCAACTAAATAAATGTTTTATTCACTTAAGATTTTCATCAACTATAAAGTTTTAATGTGTATTGCTGACACCTGGCATATTTCAAACTGTTCCGAGAACAACTCAATGAGTTTTAATCTTATAATTACCTTCGACTCAGTTTGCTTACCTTCAAATGTAAGTCTAGTGATTATAAAGTCAATTGAATTAAAAAAATTGCAGGGATAAGATACAAAAATATAGTAAGGATTTCAACTCATGAAACCTACTTAATATCAAAATGAGTGTTGTGAATCAAATGTGAAAATTAGTTCTTATAGCATTCTACTGAGATTAATCTCATAATTTTTCAAGAACCATGTTAAGTATTATTCCAGTAAATCTGTATTAGAATTGATTTCTCCAAATTTACACATATATGTTTACATCTTGATTTCTATGACTTAGACATAACTCTTTGTTTGCTGGTGCAACAATTTTGCATGTCCTCTCTGTTGGTACAATATCCCTCAGGTCAAGGTTGACCTGGTTGACCAACCTTGAGTCTTGGTTTGGATTTGGATGTTTGACAATACAAGACTTCGATGATATGGACAAGTGCAGGTGCAGTTGTTCATGTGGGGAGATTGTGAAGGAAAGTCAAGTAGGTCAAGGTTCACTGGATACTTGACTGGAAAATCCTAGTGAGTGAAGCTAGGTGAAAGTCCTGGCGAGTGAAACTAGGCAGAAGGAAAGTCCTGAAAAGTGAAGCCAGGCAGAAGGAAATCTTTGTGAGTGAAGTCAGGTGAAAGACCTAGTGAGTGAAGCTAGGCAGATGGAAAGTCCTGGTGAGTGAAGCCAGGCAAATGGGAAGTCCTGGTGAGTGAAGCCAGGCACGAGAATCCAGATGGATCAAAGCTGATCAGACATCTGGTGTTGGGAAGTCCAAGTAGGTCAAAGGGATTGACCGGATACTTGGCACGAGGAAATCCAGATGGGTCAAGGTTGACCAGACATCTGGTAGAGGTTCAAGTGGGTCAAAGGATTGACCGGACACTTGGTGAGCGAGTTCTAGCAGGTCAAGGGTGACCGGATGCTAGGCATGATGTACCAACAGGTCATGATTGACCGGATGTTGGTTTAAGGGAGTTGGACTTGGTTTTGGGCAAAAATCAAGAGCTGGATCGATCAGCCGATCGATTGGCTCATGCCCAATCGATCGGGTGAGTCCCCGCAACAAGCATCCTCCCAATCAATCGGTGGATCGATTGGGGAGGAGTGTCGCGCGAACAGAACCCCTCTGGATCGATCGGTGGATCGATTCAGAGGTCCCAATCGATCGGTGGATCGATTGGGAGCTGCTGTTTGTGTGCGATAAGCCCTGGATCGATCCACCGATCGATCCGGGCATTTCCCGAGAGCACAGAGGCGCTCTGGATCGATCGGTCGATCGATCCAAAGTCTTCCCGATCGATTGGGAGCGTTCCAATCGATCGGAATCCGACCGTTGGCGTCGTATTTAGCTGCAGCGTTTGATTCCTTCGGTAGAACTTCCACGACTTTCATCTCCGATCCTTACAGTGACTCCAGCCACTTCTCCACAATTCTCACGCCGGATCTTGAGGGTTCTTGGAGGCATTTCCAAGTCAAGAGGCGGATCTACAAGAGAAGAAGAAATCTAGGGTTAGGGTTTTTCCGTGCAAATGTGTAAGCTTTTGCTTGTATCTTGTTCCTTTCCTTTTCTTCTTGTAGTGTGAACTTGTAGGGCTTCTCCGCCTTTGGTAGTTACCATAAAGGAGTGTTTTCATAGTGGAGGGTGCGTGAGTGTGTGGATCCTTGGATTAGTCACCTCTTGTGAGGTGGATACCAAGTAAATCCTCCAGTTAGCGTTGTGTATTTTGTTTCTTTGTATTTTCCACTGCATATCTTGAAGAAACAAGCAACGAAGAGCAAGACGAGCGCACCGAGCTATTCACCCCCTCTAGCTACATTTGGTCTCAACAAGTGGTATCACCGGAATCATCGTCGGAAGGGGCAAAGAGCTAGAGGGTGAAGAAGTTGAAGCAATTCTACAAGTCGAAGACTTCATCACAAAAAGTTCAACTTCAAATGGAATTCCGAGATGGATTCGGATTCAACACAAGGGTGCCTCCACCATTCACCATGATAAGTTTCGATCTTTGGAGATCAAGGATCGAGAATTTCTTGATGGTGGAGATAGAACAATGGTTTGCTCTCATGGAAAGTTTCGAGACTCCAACAAATTCCAAGGGCAAAGTCCTCAAGAAAAGCAAATGGAGCCAAGAACAAATCCAAAGATGTGAGGTCAATGATAAAGTGACCAAGCTTTTGGTCAATCTATTGCCTAGCCACATTCTTGGAAAAATTGGAGAGTTCAAGGATGCCAAGGAGCTTTGGAGCAAATTGGCATCAAGTCATGAGATCCCCTTCACTGTACCAGACCAAGAAAAATTCAAAGAGGGCGACTTATTGGATCAAAATAAAGAGCAAGAGGACTCCAAAGTTGAGAGATGCTCAACTTCTGAAGAAATGGAAGTCCAAGAAGCTTCATCTTCAAAGGAATGCAATGAAGAAGGCAAGGAGGGAGCATACTCTTTGTTCCATGTACAAGATGAGTATGAGGAAGCCTCCACCTCTAGGATTGAGGGGGATCAATTTTCATTGACACCGGATCAAGAGCAAGAAGAAGCCTCCACATCCGGGTCAAAAGAAGAAGAGGATGAAGAAGCTTCCACCTCCACAAGTCAAGACAAATCTATTGGAGGAAAATCATTTTCGGATCAAGAGGAAGCCTCTACCTCCGGATCCAAAGGAGAAGATGTCATCCCTACACATGAAGGTATAAATGTTTCAATTAAAAATAAAAATCATATTATATGTTTTGAATGTAGGGAACATGGGCATTATAAGAGCAAGTGCCCTAAATTGGCTAAGAAGAAGAGCCAAGTGGACCTAAAGGGCAAGGAGAAGTCCAAAGAGACCGCTCCCGGAACAAAGAAGAGCAAGGAGCACATTGTGTGCTTTTCTTACAATCAAAAGGGACATTATAGAAGCCGATGTCCCAAGGGGAAGAAAGCGGTTAAGGCTTATGGAGGAAGCACAACTCAAGGGGGAGCCTCAAGGTAAAAAGAAAGGTATCATTCATTGAGCCTACTCCCTTGAATAATGGTAAAAAGCATGCTAGTTCTAATTTTATCATTTTAATGCTATTTACCATAAGAATAGAAAGCATGAGAGCTTTAAGGAAAGCATGTGGCTCTACATGCTAAGACTACCACACCTAGGATTAGGAAGGTAGATGAAAATCTAGGCAAGAAAACAAAGAATTTTAGGTGTGTCTAGAAACAAAATGCTCATGGATTCAATGAAAACCAAAACTAAGGACTTAATGATGGAAAATCAAGTCTTGAGGTCAAGACTTGATAAATTAAAAAGACCCTAAAAGGATGGAAAATATCCTAAAAGGGCAAAATGAGCATAGCCTAGGTCTAGGAGTACAAAAGTCATCCAATGGTCATAGAGGTTTGGGATACAAACCTAAGGCTAAGAAGGATGTAATTTCTTACCATAGGGTTCCATATAGTTATGGAACCAACCCTAGGTGAAATGGTCAAGTCAAAAATACTAGGAAGGTTATTCCTAAGAGTATTTTTGCAACTAAGGTGACTAAGACTTTTAAGAAGTCTAACAAAGTCACTAAAAAGGTCACAAGGGAAGAAATCCCTAGGGTTGACCTAGAAAATGTGACCAAGACTTCTAAGAAGCCTAACAAGGTCACTAGAAAGGTATCTAGGGAAGTTATCGCTAGTGAGTACCTAGAGCATCCAAGGAGCACAAATAGGTTTTAGGTTCTTAGGAGCATTTTCTCTACCCCATAAATGGGTTAGAGGATGTCAACTCTAAGAAGAAGGGTAGTTAACCCAACTTTGAAGAAATTGACAGTCAAGGAACATTTTCAAGTTTATTATTAACCTTTGAAAATGAAATAGATTTATCATTTACTCTTTGGAAGAGTAAAATGTGCCTAATTACGGAGATATTGATTTTAATCTTAATTGGCACAATTTGGGAAAACATAAGAAATACCAAGTTGGGACTTTGGTATTTTCTTAGTAATTTAAGACAAATCTAAGCCTTAATTTAAAGTGCTACTCTTGTGGAAAAATGAAATATGCCAACACTTGAGGAATATGCTTAATTTCAATTGACATAAATTAATCAAGAGAATTAGAAATGCCAATTTAGGTTTTGGCACTTTCTTGAAGCACTTTGGACAAATCTAGGTTAGATTTTAAGTTAGCTAAGATTAAGGATACTTAGATAGCAATCTAGGTATTTTATTTATGCTAGTTTGCCATGTTTTGTTTGCCCATTATATGTCATGATATCATGATTATTTTTGCATTCATGCCTTATGATGAAAAACACAAAAATATCATGTCATGACATACATCCATCATGTAGTTATAGGAAATTCTCTTTTGAAAATTATTTCTTTTTGATGTATGCCATAACATTATCATGCATTATGTTTATTTCCTTAAAATTAAGGACAAATGACATTTATCAACAAGTGGTATCAACAAGTGACATCCTAGGTGGATGTTCAATATCCACAAAATGCCTAGATAAATATGCATGATCCCTAGATTAGGGTAAAACCAAATTTTACATCTCACAAAGACCTATAAGATGACTTGTATGTGTTTTGTGCACAGTAGATAAGTGATATGTTAGGATGATGAACAAAACTCAACATGCTGATTTAGCGCATTTCCTTGAGTTTTAAGTTCATCAAAACATATAGTTATGTGTTTTCCAATCATTGGGAAAACTAATGTACAAGTTATGTACATTGAGCCCAAGGAATATGGTTCGATATTGATTTTGAAAATATTTTTAAAATGATTTTGGAAAACCTTGGTGAAGGCTATCTTTTGATAGTAATCATCATTGAATAGTTAGACACAAACTTGAAGAAAACACTAAAGCTTTTGCAAGTTTTCAAGTTTATGCCAATCTTTGAAAATATGATATATTTTCATAGAAAATTATTTTTTCATGATAAAGTATACCCTAAATAATGTCTACACAAATTTTCACGATTTTTGGAATTTTGCAGATTTTTCTAGGGGTTTCTGAAATTCACTGAAAGTGTATTTCAGAACTATCAGGCCTTCAATCGATCACCCGATCGATTGAAGGGTGTCAATCGATCGGGTGACGATTGAGAGAAGGCTTCTTGCGAATAAAAGTCGTCTGGATCATCCAGCGCTTCTGAATCGATCGGTGGATCGATTCAAGCTGGTTCAATTGATTGGAACCCAACTCCAATCGATCGAAAATGCTGATTTTGGCTGGGAAAACTTATTTTCAACATTTTGAACCTATTTTAGTCTAGGTAACCATTCCAAACCCCTAAAATACATTTGTATACATAAAAGAGTGTTTTCATGTTGAAAACAAGGATGGATTGGTTAAGGAGACTAAGTAGAAGTTTATGTTGAGGTTGATTCAAATTTTGAACTTTTGAACCTCAAAACTTCTAAATTTGGGTTTCCTAAAGGTTTAGGGATTCCAAGTCATTGTTGGTGCAATGACGGAAGGTACGACCATGTCTTTAGGGAGGTACTCTTTAAAGACATGAAAACTAATTTTCATGAACCTTGGAAGGTGGTTAACCTTCTTTTAAGAACATGCTCAAGGTCGAGCGTTTGAACTTTAATGGGAGTGGATATCCTCATTGTTCAAGTGGTACAAGTTGGTATATGCCTATGGATGAGTTCGATACAAATGAAGGGTATGAGACCTTCATTTGGGTTATTGGACCTTGTTAATGCTAAAGGGCGAGCATTGATGATAATGAAGGGTATGAGACCTTCATTATCGAGTCGATCACAACGAGTGAAGTTGTGAACAACGATGAATAACTCTTCAGGGGGAGAGTCTCAAAGGGGAGAGTTTTCAACAAGTGAATTTGTTGATGTGTGCCAATAGGGGGAGAATGTAGGGTTTAAGTTAGGTCTTCATTATCTAAGAAGGAGTTTGCCTTCTTAATGGGAGAATGTAGGGTTTAACTTATGCCTTCATTACCTAGTGGCATGAAGGAAGTTGAGGCTATGGGAATTAGCCTAACTTAAATGAGGTATTGTCAAACATCAAAAAGGGGGAGATTGTTGGTGCAATATCCCTCGGTCAAGGTTGACCTGATTGACCAAGCTTGAGTCTTGATTTGGGTTTCGATGTTTGACAATACAAGACTTCGATGATATAGACAAGTGCAGGTGCAGTTGTTCATGTGGGGAGATTGTGAAGGAAAGTCAAGAAAGTCAAGGTTGACTGGATACTTGACTGAAAATCCTAGTGAGTGAAGCTAGGTGAAAGTCCTGGTGAGTGAAGTCAGGCAGAAGGAAAGTCCTGGTGAGTGAAGCCAGGCAGAAGGAAATCTTGGTGAGTGAAGCCAGGTGAAAGACCTAGTGAGTGAAGCTAGGCAGATGGAAAGTTCTGGTGAGTGAAGTCAGGCAAATGGGAAGTCCTGGTGAGTGAAGCCAGGCATGAGAATCCAAATGGATCAAGGCTGATCAAACATCTGGTGTTGGGAAGTCCAAGTAGGTCAAAGGGATTGACCGGATACTTGGCACGAGGAAATCCAGATGGGTCAAGGTTGACCAGACATCTGGTAGAGGTTCAAGTGGGTCAAAGGATTGACCGGACACTTGGTGAGCGAGTTCTAGCAGGTCAAGGGTGACCGGATGCTAGGCACAATGTACCAACATGTCATGATTGACCGGATGTTGGTTTAAGGGAGTTTGGACTTAGTTTTGGGCAAAAACCAAGAGCTGGATCGATCAGCCGATCGATTGGCTCATGCCCAATCGATCAGCCGATCGATCGGGTGAGTCCCCGCGACAAGCATCCTCCCAATCGATCAGTGGATCGATTGGGGAGGAGTGTCGCGCGAGCAGAACCCCTCTGGATCGATCGGTGGATCGATCCTGAGGTCCCAATCGATCAGTGGATCGATTGGGAGCTGCTGTTTGTGCGCGATAAGCCCTGGATCAATCCACCGATCGATCCAGGCATTTCCCGAGAGCACAGAGGCGCTCTGGATCGATCGGCCGATCGATCCAAAGTCTTCCCGATCGATTGGGAGCGTTCCAATCGATCGGAATCCGACCGTTGGCGTCGTATTTAGCTGCAGGCGTTCGATTCCTTCGGTAGAACTTCCACGGCTTTCATCTCCGATCCTTACAGCGACTCCAGCCACTTCTCCACAGTTCTCACGCCAGATCTTGAGGGTTCTTGGAGGCATTTCCAAGTCAAGAGGCGGATCTACAAGAGAAGAAGAAATCTAGGGTTAGGGTTTTTCCGTGCAAACGTGTAAGCTTTTGCTTGTATCTTGTTCCCTTTCCTTTTCTTCTTGTAGTGTGAACTTGTAGGGCTTCTCCGCCTTTGGTAGTTACCATAAAGGAGTGTTTTCATAGTGGAGGGTGCACAAGTGTGTGGATCCTTGGATTAGTCACCTCTTGTGAGGTGGATACCAAGTAAATCCTCTGGTTAGCGTTGTGTATTTTGTTTCTTTGTATTTTCCGCTGCATATCTTGAAGAAACAAGCAACGAAGAGCAAGACGAGCGCACCGAGCTATTCACCCACATTTCGGTCCCAACACTCTCCCCCTCCTCTCTTCTCTTTTTAGGCTCCGTTTGGTAGCGGTGATAGGATTAGAATCGGGTTGATTAGGATAGGATTAGGGGTAGGATTAATAATCACTCCTCATACCTAGGGATTGTGAATCTCACTTCTAATCAACCCTAATCCTACCCCTAATCAACCCTACCAAACTGCATATTAATAACTTTTTGAAAGCATAATCGTAATCCTATCACCCCTACCAAACGGAGTCTTAGTGTTTTATCACCTCACCAAGGCTGGTAGGCACAAATTCATGGATGAGTCATGGAAGACAGTCTTGCTAGTTAGGCCGAGTATTGTACGAACTGTGGCAATTTCGATTACTGACTGGAACAATGCAATCATGATATCATATTATGTCATGTCGATATAATTTTGATACTTATTTAATTGAATTCTTAATAATAACAATCAGCTTTTTATTGCAATTAATTAATTATTTAGATTACTAATACATAGTTATATTTGATGATTAATTTAATCACCTCATTTTTTTTTGACTAAATATGCTTGCAACTAATTAAGTTCTAATTTGTAAATTTAGTCATTTGTAAAATGTATAATTCTTTTGTTTCATAATGATTTCCACTTATAATACATATTTTTTGTTTAAATGAATGTATATTTATATGATTTTATGTAATTGTGTTTGAAATTTATTAATTAGCATTTAAAAAAATATACAATAAATATCACTTTATATTTTGTTTAATAATAAATAAATAAATCTCTCTTAGATAAATCTTATCTTGTTTTTTTCTCATTATTAGAGTGGATGAAAAATAGAGAAGTATCAAACTTTTTAAATTTTGGATGTAAAATATTGTATTTTAGGCTTAAATTAATTTTGTAATTAAATTTATTCAAATCTATAAGTATAGATTTTTTTTTTTCAAAATTCAATTCAACACACATTAGATTTAATCAAATTTTATATTTTATATTTATTTATTTTATTTTATTTTAATAGAAGGGGAGTCTTGGCGTAACGATAAAGTTATTGCTTTGTGACTTAAAGATTACGGGTTCAAATTTTGGAAATAGCATCTTGCAAAAAACAAGATAAAGTTGCATATAATGGATCCTTCCCCAAGACCCGTATGGCGGGAGCTTCGTGCAACGAACTGGCCTTTTTATATTTAATTTTTTTAATAAAATCAATTTTAATTTTTTTTAAAAAATTACTACTAATTAAGTTGAATTAGATTCATATTTCATTTTACAACGAGGAGATATGGTGATTAGGAGGATTAAGTAGGTTCAAATCGAGTCCAATTTAGATATATTTTTGCATCACACCTATCATTACGATTGTTGACGCGCAATGGCCTACTTCCCATCCACTGTTTCTCTTCTCCCATATCCTCTTGCTCTTGCTCAATTTTTCTTCTTTCCTATTTCCTTTCTTTGATTTTCGTTGTTAGCGCATGCCTTTTCTTCTCTTTCCTCTTTCTCTCCTTCAGGCTCTTCTCTTTTCTAGGTTGGTGCTCTCTCTCTCTCTCTCTCTCTCTCTCTCTTTTTCTCTCTCTCATTTTAGTGTTTCATCTTCTCCTCGTGGCCGTAAATAGATCAAAGATTAGTCTTGAGAAGAGATCCTTAGTCCTAGTCAATATCATTAAAACCATATTAACATTGGCAACCGGTATTTACTCTCTTTTTTTGATTTTTTTTCTTTTTATATCCAAGTTTCTGGGCCTTCTGTCCAACTAGTCCTAGAGGTGGGCATTCCGATCTCATAGACCGGCCACCGGGCAAATCCAAGATGTGTTGTGAATCTTAGCAAGGCACCCCAACGTCACTAGTGGTTCAAACTTCGTAGGCGTTTGGAAATGTCAAGCGTGAGATTTGAGCTCTAGTTGTATGAGAATGAGTCTTGCTTCTTACCACTGCGCCATGCCCCATGGGGCAACTGGTATTTACTCATGCTAACACAAACAATTGGAAACTTGAATGATATTTTAAGGTGTGATGGCGATCATCACTTGAAACCATAGCTCAAATCAGAAGGAAAGAACATGAAACCAAAACAAGAATAGAACAAGGTTGAGTAGAATTTATGAGTCAAGTAGGGCTTTTCAACCCCTATCCTAGGGTGGGAGTCAGGGCCCAAAGTAGGAGGCCCCCATTATGTGGTTTCTACAAAGGGTAAATGCACACATCCTTTTCCTTGCATAGAAAGGAGGCTATTTCCATGGCTTGAAACTTGATTGACTAGGTGGAATACCAATAGCCTTTTCAGTGATACAAGTCTACAATGGCGATTAGCACTTTTTTATAAAAAAAAAATGCACAAATAGAATAGATGGAATATTCCTTCATAAACAATGTAACCTACAATAATAATATATTAAGAGCAATTTTAAAAAAGTAAAACATACCCTAACTTCTTGACGAGATGCTTCAGATAAATATGTATTAATCGATGGTGAAAGACGATCGGAGTACTTTGGAGAATCATGTCCTTCATTGTCAGGGCGACGCGAACTACATCCCAATAACATGCTATCTGCTGGTTTCTTGTGCTGTAGACAAACAAAAGAAATAATAAAAATATAAAGGACCGACATTGCACTCGAACATCAATTATCACCCATACTCAGACGATTGAACAAGGAACAAAATTCAGTATAGAAAATAAAATTGGAAATATATGGCAAGCTAACCAGATTGGCTCAAACTAAATTTAGATTAAAAAACAAGAGAGAGAGAGAGAGAATCCAGACTAATACGAAACTTAGACAAGCATACTATCCCTAATAAACAACATTTGGTTCTAGAAAACTGAAAATTAGCAACTAGACATCTAAAAATCAGGAATGCTTGATAGCTAGCGAAAAGATAGTACCACTTTTAGGACACCCACGTTAACATGAAAGATGTGGGGAACACATATACCAACAAGGGAACAAGTAGAACCAAGCTTGCAGCATTACACTATTTGAAAAAAAGGAAACTTGTGAAGTAATGAAAGAATGTATAGTTTTGCATTAACAAGCATATTACATACCTCAAAGTGAACAAGACACTCTTCTAGGAGTTTAAAGAACAGTCTGGTTCGTGCTATACTTTGTTGCCATGCTTTAACAAGTGATGGACCATCCAAGTTCCTTATAATTTGCAATATGACAATTAAAACTTCACGTTTTTCAGTGGCATTTAAATTATAGAACACTGGCATCTCATCCAATATCTGCAGAATAATAGATCAAGTTAGATGTTGTGAAATAGATATTGAATAAGAAGCACCAACACATTTAAAAAATCTTCAGCACACCATGTGGAAAAATCTAAATCAATTGAACATGAGCATAATTAAATATGCAAGCAGATTTAATAACCTACGCATGCGATGTAATCCCAAATTAAACCCTAAGGAAACTATGATCCACTTCATTAATAGACATTAGGCCTAAAACCCGATGGCATGATAAGTTATTTGCCTAGACCTCAATATAACAAGTTTGCCATAAGTTGAAGAGATTGAACAATTTGTGTAACCTCCTACCTATGATTTGAGGCCCCACCTATGATTTGCAAGCCCCTCAATAGGAGATCAAATCCTCTGTCCCCAAATTTCTCTGTCCCCGTGTCCCCTTGTTGATCGGATGGATCAGATTACATCTCAAGGATGCCTTGCACATCACGAGGATATTACACACATCTTAAAAATGTCATGATGTCTTAAGATGTAATCTGATCCATCCGATCGACAGGGGACACGGGGATAGAAAAATTTGGGGACAGAAGATTTGATATGCCTCAATAGGTAATGTGCCTGCTTATAGGTAAGAGCTTGTTTAGATTTGTTTAATATGCACAAGGTCAATTAAATGGACAAACTTAATATTTCACTAAACTAAATGAATAAGTTTGAGAGCGTGTGTTCAATTCGTTAATTCATTAATGTTCATGAACAAATAGTATGAATTGTTCGTGAATAATAATATCCATAAGCAAAGCTTGTGAACCATATTCATCAACAAAACTCTTATAAAACTTACAAATAAAAAATATCTTATGTTATCGTTACTAACCAAGTCTTCTTCGGTCTTCCTCTTCCACATTTAATGTATATATTTGTCATAATTTCACATTGTCTAACTCCAACATTTATTGGTCGTCTAAATACATGCATGTACCATCTTAAACACCTCTTAGAGTTTTTCTTCAATATGTGCAACCCGACTTTCACTCTAATATTCTTATTTCTTATTGATCCATCATCGTATGTCTGCACATCCACCTTAGCATCCTTATCTCTGCGACTCTCATATTCTACTCGTGTGCTGAAGTCATTGCCCACTATTCAACTTCATATAACATAGTATGTCTACTTTTGTCAAACTTCCCTTTAAATTTTAGAAGTACTTTGATCACAAAGAACACTTAATACTCTCCTTCATTTTAATCATCCTGATTGTATTATATGTACAACATCTCTCAATCCCTCCATTCTTTTGTAAAACGATCTTAAATACTTAAAGCCCTTATAAATAATTCACCATCTCCTTTCTTAACAATTGTCTTACTACATCTAATATTGCTAAACTTAAATTCTATATATTTTATCTTTACTCTACTAAGCCTACAACCTTTCACTTATAGTATTTCCCACCAAAATTTGAGTTTATCATTCCCTCCTTCACGTGTTTATTTACGAAAGCAAAATCATCTACAAACAACATAATTTGTGTAAAAAGTTAGGGACTTATAGTTGATCCTTGATGTAATCCTATCTTTATAGGAAATGCTTTGATTAATCCACCAAGAGTCTTAACTTTTGTCATTGCATCCCCATACTAACCAACCAAACAAGCTTAAAAATATAGAAATTCAACCAATCAAACAAACTTGAATTACAAGCTATATAATATCCAAACAAACTAAACTCAAATCAAGCTTAAACCAAGCTAAAGCTCAACAAAAGAAACCAAGTCAACCTCGGACAACCGTTTCAGCAGCTTGGTTAATTTTAGTCTTAGGCTCTCAGCTTGGCTTGGCCCGATTAGCTTATCAAATAAGCTTGAAGAACACAAAACTTGGTTCATGTTAGGCACTACAACCAAAAAATTCTCTAGCTCGACTTGCCCTGGACTATCATTCAATGAGTAGAGACAAATGAATAGGAACCTATGAGACTATAAAACCCTGACTCCAATACTGCTATAGTTATCATCACATGGGTCACATAGCATCAAAGTACCCTCATAGAGTCTTGGCCTTAGAGTTTGAACACAACCTTGAGGGTGTAACAAAATTTCCAACTCTTGGTGGTAACTAAAGTGTATGAACACTTTAACAAGCACCAAGAGACAAATGGAGAGTGAAGAAGAGACTCTAAGACTCAACATAGTGTGTTGTGTCCTGTCCCTAGCCACATTCATCCTTCTTAATATTTGATAGATTGAATTACATACAACTAAATAGGCCAATAGCCAAGGAACAAATAAAGATATTTTTCAAATCCATAAATACAAACATGAATTATTAGTTTATTGAATCGAGATGAACACACGAGGAACATATATCAAATGTATTTAAAAGCAGTCTAAAATTCAAATTTATGCTTCTCAAGCTCTCCTCCCTAATGAGAGTAAATCAATTAAAAAGGAGCATCTACAACAAAGAACTATGGCTAGCATCAATATAGTAACTCAACTGCATTGCTAGCACACATGTTCATTTATGAGAAACTAGCTGAATGGAGAACATAGAGCAAGTTCAGCATTTGCCTACCTGTCCAATAAAAGGGAAATACAACTGAGCAATATATAACTTATCCTCCTGTTTTTGGTAACGAGAATCAAACTCATGCTTGCACATTAGAACCACTAAGATGCGAGCTGCCTATATATCCAAACAAAGGAGTATAAGGGGAAGCTCAACATTGATCGTGAAGAATTAAAAAATCAATGAAAATAACATACTTTTGCCCTCTGTGATAAATCGTCATGATCCAAGGTGAGGAATATTTCCTGGATTAGAACTGATGAAAGGTAATTTCTGTAAAAATAAATTATTTTAGAATCATCAGGTTAGATATCAGATGCTAAAAAAACCAATCTCTTTGATTATCAGGTAATTTAGAAGTGCACAGTTCCAAATACACCATGTGTCCAGGTTTTTCAGTCTAATTGGTTTACCGGAGCATGCCTGCATATAATTTTATGTTATGTTCTTAGTAAAATTTCTGTCTTAAGTATAAGCCTAACATTTTACAATCAAAATCTCTACACTAGGATTAAGAAAATATGTAGTCTATGCATCTCTCCTAGAAACAACCTCTTGTAAAAAGCAGGGTAAGGCTGCATACAATGGATCCTTCCCCGGGACCCCGCATAGCAGGAGCTTCGTGCACCGGGCTGCCCTTTTTTTTTGTAGTCTATGCATCTCGGTATCACTATCAACCATCAAATTGGCAATAAAAGAAGGGAATGTATACATCATCATCACCCATCAGATTGACAATAATAGCACCCAGTCAGGTACATATTGTGGAAACTACTTGCAGTAATGCATGCCGGGATAATTTTCCATTGTTTCCAGTACAAAAAATCTTCAATATGTTAATACACAAATCCAAAAGTATATTTAAACTTAGGATTTTGACAAGTAAACAGGAAAAAAAGGTAAACTTAAAAATATAAAAAATGACCCAAAATCCTGGACAAAAATTTATGATTTCTAGCATTTTTGAATTTAAGTCAGAACAATTAAAAAATCTATGAAAAATCTTGAATCATATATTAATAGGAACATCTTCCTGGCATCACATTCCTGAACATTATAAACGGAAAAACGCCAGCAGATTGGAGAAGCATTAGGTTTGATATCAATCTGTAAAGAATGTAGTTACAGATACTCATTCTACCTATCTGAAGGATCTCTCCCAGGCATCTCCACAAAGAGATCGTGATCACATATGATTTGCAAAAATGTTAGCTTGCAGTCATGCAAAACTGATTGGCAAACACCAGCAAACTTGTCAATATATAATGAAACCTGCAAACCCATAAAGAAAAAGTAAATTAGAATGGAATAAAATCATATAGGGATATGGGTAAAATGTACTTTTGGAATTTAGAAAAATGTGCAGAAATAGGCTAGATCAAATGTCACTTAAAATATTTGTTACGGTCATTTCATTAACTAGGACAATCACAAATTATGTGAAGTAGTGTATAGAAACCTATATACGAAAGGATTTATTCCTGTACGGATGACTCATCATAAGAAAACCATATTCAATGTTAGAAAAAATAGGTTTAATTATCAAGTATTAGGAAGAATGAATTTTATTCACGTCTTTTATTTAACCTAATCTTTAGAAGAATTGCTATTTACTTGTGTATAAATATGTGGATTGTAATTCCTTTTGACATACAAAAAATTTCCTCTCAACTTAATATCAAAGCTTACTCAGGTCATCCCCATTCTCTTGTTTCAGCATTTATGTCACTTGATCCATCTCCCCCAATTCCAGGGCAAGTCCATTACCATGTCCCACTGCAAAGAACAAGATCTATCTCATGATTTCACCTACATTGACAGCATCATCAAGCGTTGTGTTGCCTCCCTTAACACTGTGTCCAAAAGCACTAATAACAACAAGAACCCATGCACAGTTACATACTTCTGCTTCACCGGCAACTTCCTCCTCTTCTGACTGCACATGTTGTCCCAGGACTCTTTGTCTTCGCATGTCACAGTTCCACCATTACGACATCACCTCTGTGGCTCCGCTGCGCCACATCCACCATATCATGCCACCAAACCTTACCACATAGATCGGCATGGCTCTCCTTTTGTCTAGACGTTAATTCTCTAGGTGTCTCTTGAAAAGAGGCTCACATAGTGATGCTTGGACTCTTAAGAGGTTAGCAGCATAGATCATTGAAGAGGTTAGTGACTATGCCTTGCAATGCTTTTGTTCTATGCGGGGACAGAACAAGAAGCCGAGAGTTGGAACAGAAGAAAATGCGCAAATGACACTATGCGTCAGAGAGGTTCAATGCGCGAATGACACTATGCGTCAGAGAGGTTCGGCACCAACAGGAACTTACAAAGCGGAAGAAAGAATCAGCACACCATGTATCGGGAATTATTTCTCATGATCCCTAGGTAGCCCACTTCTACCGACCGATATATAAATTGTTGATTCACAAGAAATATTACATTACACCCTTACAATTTTATATATTTACAACTTGATCCATAACACCAAAACAATCCCAATCTAAAGGAAAGATTGTTTATTCATGCATAACTCTAGATTAAAAAACAACCACCGTGCAAAAGAAAAGAGAACAAGGAGCTAACATACCAGTTCAAACACTTGTCGTGGCTCAATTATGGACAACAAGTCATAACAAAAGAAAGCCAGACAGCTATTCAAGCGTTTTGCTAAGCCTAAACCCTTTTTGCAACGTTCGTGAACCTCTGTCAGGAGGCAATCATAAAGCTGTATGATACACCGAAAAACACCTTCCTTCAACTGCAAGGGTGGAACATCTTCGCCTAGATGAGATGTAGCAATGTAAAACATTGGTGAAAAGCCTCATGCCACAAATTGAACTTTCTGTTTATAACATTTTCCACAGCAAAGATATTTAAAAAGTCAATCGCGCATGACAATTAGGCATTGCACATCTATGACGCATATATGCAGGAGATGGATCTACGACTACTGCACAAAACAAAATGTAGATGGCTGGGAGTTCGACCTATCACTTAAGCTATGTATTAAATTAGGCAGTATAGCATGGGAACCCTCAGAAAATTAGTAACATTCAAGGCAACATTGCTTGCTTTACATTGCTTGTAACAAAAAAAAATGACATAATGTTCTTGAATATCATTGGAGTACCTGAAGGAAGACTGTGGTAAAACAGACGACTTTGTTCTAAGGCCATTGACTTCACAATCAATTCCAAGAAGAACCATGCCATTGCCAACACATCATCATAAACAGGCCCAACTCTATAGCCTTTGGCCTGTGGAACAATAAATGAGAGTGTCCATCATAAATAATGACTAAATGAAGTAAAATAGTGTTCTAACAAAGTGCATCTCTAGCTCAACATAGCAAACTCTGGAAAATACAGGTGAGCAACTAACAAGAAATGCTACTGAATAATACAATATAGCTAAGATAAAGTTAGCTAAAGATACGCATACAAAAGACGGCAGGTAGAGTTTCATGTATAAATAGTTAACTGAATTTGAAGTTTGCATTCCTAGATGGAACAAATATTTAAACTTCATCCAGTAAGTTTATTGTGCTATGGTTCATATCGACTTGTGCCATTAAGTTTGTGATGATTTTGTATAGTGATAATTCCTAATAATAAATTAGGATGTGGGTGATTATTATATGTTGTGCTAGAGGTGTTTCTATATTGTATTAAATTGTAAGATTTGTATTTACAAGAAATATAGAAAAACAAGGGAAATTCAGCCAAAAATTTCTATAAATTTTGTTTTAGAAAATAAAGGAACAAAATTTCCATGTGGTGCGAGGACTTAGTTTTCCTGAGGAAGAAACCTCTAGCTACATGATACTTTAAGGAGAAAAAGGATATGCGTCAGCTGGTTGGAGAATTCAAAATGGCATTCACACCTCACATTTTAAATCTAAGTAAATCTTATGCAGAACATCAAAGCAAAAAAACTAATAACCCATTCAACGAAAGAATCAAAAGAATCTTAATTTTTTGAATCTAAGATAAACAGTATATTAGTAAGTCAAACAGATATTCATGTTCAGCAATCAACATAGTTCTTCTATCTTAAATGCATGAAGGAACTAGTTGGCAAGTACTTTTTAAAATAACATACCCTTGGGCCTTGAGAATTGCTTAATTGTTTTGAAAATCACATAATATTTCCAAAAAAGATAAGTTATTCCAAGAGATTGTAAAAGTGTGATTCTTATACTAGCTATTACACTATGCAAGATATTTAAGCAAATATAAAACCTAAATTACCAATTATTGTTACCTTACTGCGTGCCAAGCTACCCCACACTGTAGACAAACCAGCATAAACTGGTGCTTGCCGACCACCAAAATCATTAAATGCATAGTCAACATATTTCACAAGAAAACTATTTCGATCAGCTCCATCAGATGATTCTTGTTGTACCCTGCACAATGATCCATAAATTTTAATGTAAACACAGGACCATAAAATATTTTTCTCCAAAGAGGACCAAAAAATACTGAATCATTTAGTAAATGGATAATTACGTATCGGTTAAGGGATAGCTACCTTTCAAATAGTAAAGTTCATTAGACGATAAATTCAGAATCAAACTGAAGATCGTCACTGCAGATAATGTCATAGTCACTAAATATTTGTATGCTATAAGCATGTTTTTTGCCAGGGCAATAACCTAAGCAGGATGTAACCAACATAACAGATATGGAATTAAACATATGTGATCCGGCGGTAAGAATGGGGGACCCATTTCCTGAAGGGTCTCAGCTTGAGGACCGATGAAGGGCTGACTAAGCGGTTAATGGCCACGTCGAGTAGCTGAGTAGGTCCGAGCGGAGCTAGAGATAACCCATCCAGGGGCTTGGGTTTCCGACGCCAAGGCAGGAGGATCGAAGGGCCGAGCGGAAGTTCGCTCGGCTGGAACCGAAGGGCCGAGCGGGTCGCCCGTTCGGCCAAGATAAGGGCGAGGGTACAAAGGTGGCCGAGCGGCCTATGCGCTCGGCTCGGGATATGGGATATCAGCAGAAGCATGTCTGATGATTAGGCCGTACACAAGATCGCACGATGGAGGATCTTGCCGTCACATCATGGAAAGGTTGATACAGTAGCAGTATGACCTCATGGACGTCTTCCTGACAGATCCATATCTGGGCATGGCCCTTCTGACAGACCCATACCTGGGCATGGTCAAAAGCAGGTGGTTGCTTTGATTGGCGCGCCCAGGCTTCTTTGAGAGGTCTATATAAGGTCTCCATTTCTTCACCAGAGGTACACGAGTCTTCTACTTAAAAGCCACTTCTTTGCTATTTCCTCGCCTGACTTGAGCGTCGGAGGGCCGTCGCCGGGACACCCCTCCCGGCTCGGTTTTGCTGCAGGTTCGCCGGAGCACTTGAGGATCCAGTAGAGAGCGCCACGTCCCCAGCGTTCGTTGACCCCTGGTTCGGACAGGATCAATATGATAAACCAATTTGCATGAACATTATGAGGTCACACAAATTCACTTGCGTATCACTAGAGAAAATGTTGGTGCAATTGGCCCAAAGTGGTCCAGTGCAACAAAGGGTTTAGGTTAGATATGTGTATTTGAATGTGCAAGAACTTGATGGATACACACATAGAGACAACTTGGCGCAGCCAAGGTCATGGTTATCTGATGGTTCAAGATCTGTTGAGATTGGAGAAGGATGATATAAGACGTTTGAAGGACCATGGGGCGAGGAGCATCAAAGTGCAATTATGTCTAAGTAGCGGACAGCGGACTACATAAGTGGAGCGTGAAGGGTGGCATGGGGAGAGAGCCAAAGGGTTCAATGTATCCAAGGGACGCTAAGCTTGACAAGAGATGGCTAAGAAGCGGACTATATAAGTGGAGCGTGAAGGATGACATAGGAAGGGAGCTAAGGGCTTAGAGCATCCTATTGGTACAAAAGTATCTTTTTGGAAAAATCTAAGAATCAATCCAGATTAACTTTAATATTTTCAACTATGTTACATCACGAAGTACTTTATGGACAAAACTGCTCCATTCGAATGATAAAATGGATTCAAAGATAGATGTGAAGAAACTCTAAAAAAGATTTTGATGCATACACACCTGGTTAGAATGTTAACCATAGCTCGAAATGCTGCAACCTAAACAGATAAAATTGTGTTCAAATTGATTGCATGGCAAAAGAAGAAGAAAAGAGAACACTTTCAGCTAAAAATAATGGTCTTTAGATTAAAGATCCACTTGTGCAATCAACCATTTATGTCCACAAGGCAGAGGGGAAAAAAAGAACCTGCAGGGTTTCACCACCATCACCAATAAGATGGAGGAGCAAATTAAGTATTGGTTGGAGAAACTGTAATAAGGCAGTGGAGTCAACATTCTTTAAGCTGTTAATTGCCTGCATACTCATCAGATACAAACAGGAAATCAGAAGAGAGCCAACAAATGAATGAACAATTTGTATTAAAAGGTTTAAAATGTTATATTGATGAATAATAAAAATTCAAAAAATAAACAGAGGCAAAGAGAACTACCATGGGTAATCAAGATGGATCTCCATTATGCCTAACATAGTATTAGAGTAACCATTACATGATACCAATCCATGCAATTTCGATCTTCGTTACAATCAACATTCACCAATGATATGTAGGCTCAATTTCGTCTCTAATTCAAATACCCATTGTACCCTCCTACTCACAAGCACTGATAACTTCCTGCTATAGGTTGTCACACAATGTTGCTCTTCCCATACGTGATGCCTGCGACCGAGAACCCTTCGCTGAGAAACCCCACGTGCATCGCCTCCCCGCATGTCATCTCCTTGAATGATGCCTCCCTGCATGACCCCTCTCCCACACTACAAGGATTCTATTGATATTATCTATTCTAAATCAGCCTCTTATCTACATGGAACATCCTCTGGCGTTGTTATCTCTTTCGACACCATTCCTAACTAATGCTCGCTAAGAGGGAGTAGAAATATGAATGAGTTCCTCTCCTCTTGACCAACCAGCACACCATTGCCAAGTTATTTTGCTATATAAATCTTCTATCAAGTTATTTATGAATTTCTGCACATTCATCTTCTGTCTAGATTTGGTCAGGACTGTTAAGGAAGAAGAAATCTCTTCTTCCTCTTTCTAGCTAGAATTTTTTCCTTTAAATAGTAGCACTATTAATGCACTTTTTCCAATGTACCCACTGCAAACCTTGGCAGCAACTGCTACTCTGATGTCAAGTAGTTGTTTGCCTTCATTGGTGAACATGACGTGAGTACTTGATGGTGAAAATTTTGGCAGTACAAACCCAACAGTGTGAGGTCATGGAGGTTGGTCCAGTGGATAGAACAAGCCAAAATGCAACCACTATAGATACTTTCTCCATGTCAGGATATCTGCTACTCCTGTGACTATTCATGAGGCCATCTCAAATCCTCTAGACACCACACATGGCACAGTCAGCAACAGCTAGTTAAGAGTTAGGATAGTCCAGCTCCTGCAGATCATTTCATCTCCTCTAGCTCTAACTCCACTATCAATTCTTATTAACATGTTGTGGCAAATGCCTCCTCTCAGTTAAACATCTTATATGTTTGAATTAACATGTTGCGAAAGATGCCTCTTCTCAGTTAAATGTCTTACCTCATATAGGTAGGTACAAATCCGCTTGGCCTTCTAACTACATCCTTACTCAAGCATCTCACACAAACATGTTTAGTAACATCCATTTATTCCTTAATTTTATATCACTTAGTTCTTATATCAACGTCATGTTTTGTCAATGGTTCTTTCTCAATAGCAAAAGGCTTCAGACAAGTTTTGTTAATCTATCTTTATCACTTTCTTTAGTTTTTTATGCGACTGATTTGCCAATGAATTTAGTATAGTCAGTAAGTTTACTAAATATTTAAATTGCTCCATATCATTTACTGGTAATTATGTTTCCATTTAAAATTTGCAAACAGGGAGATTGGCATTGGGCTCTAGGTGTCTATATTGATATCATATTGTGGCTGACATGCACAGTCTTTAACCCAGAGTTCCACAAGAACACATAGAAAATGATTTTCATTTCAACATAGGGAAATTACAATCAAATGAATTGTTGCATTATTTGCATCAATTAGCAGATTTGTTAACCACGTTCTTAAGAAGTTCTAGAATTGTATACATCTTTTAACAAATGGATAATATCTTTGAATCAACATTGAGGAGAGTGGTACGTACCTAAAATATAAATACAATGTATTAAATAAAAGGCTTAAAGTGTAATTTTATATTGATAAATAAACATGGGTAAAAGAGACTGCCATGGGTGAGAAACTCTAATAACTTACCTGAATTACCCTTAACAAAATAAATTAGACATTAGTGACCATCTAGCCCTAATCAAAAGAAAGTCAACGCCTGCAGCGTATGTCAGATTATTTATGAAATCAGTTTGGAGTACACTTATGTACAATGCAGTAAAAAATATAGTTGAGTCTTAGATTAATCAAAAATAAATTTCTGAATACCAATATAATGATAAATTTATACTGAATGTTTTATGTTTTTCTGATTTCTAACTATATATGAGTTATTATTACATTTTCAAATTTGTTTCTACTTACATGAAATTTTTAAATTTTTTTCTTCTAGAAACAGCCTCTCCACTACCAAGTGAAGATGCACTTCAACCGTCTACACATTCCACTGTGAGCAGCCTTGTGTATTATGCTGTTCCTCTCAAATTTGTTTTGGGCCATACTTATGAAATAGGAAGGTTGGAATTTGCATCTCAAAAGTGTTCAAATTGCTGAATTGTGTCGAGAACAATCTATAACTGTATCTAACCAAGTTTAGTCATAATATGTTTAAGTTTGATTTACTGTCGTCAGTAATATATGACAAAATGATAAATGAAATCAGGAACCACTAACTCTGTCAATGACATGAATCAAATTGCCTGGCTCTCTTATGACTTGACGGCCTATTTTGTTACTTTCCATTCTCCTTGCTCCTCAGATAAAACCAATTGATTGGCACATTCCCAAAAAATAGCAAACGAATATAGAAGAAAAAACTAACCATAAATCAGCAAGATGGATTTAAGTAAGCAGGACAGAACCCTATTGGAATTTTGATTCAGGGGAAAAATGCAATGAGCCTTGAAAGTATGAGTGAAAATTGGCATTCATAATAAATTAAATATAGATGCAAAATTTAATTCCCATTTGGAAAAGTTACGGAGCCAAAACAAATCTCTAAGTGCAAGAATGTACCTCAAGAAGTTCTGATCCCCAAGGTGGACTTGTTCGGAGATTATGCCGGTCATACTCAAGAAAAAAATCACGGATTCGCTCATTGACAGGGATCAAATAAGAGCACAACCTCAAGCGTAATTTGAAGACATTTTTTCCATCCTCTAGAAAGTGCAGTCTCTCCTGAGAAAAAAAAATCCCAGAGAAAAAGGCCATAAGTTCAAACTATGAAATTTTCAGAATGAAAACTCAAAGGCAACTCTATTAAAGTTGAAATGCTAAAATAGCACTACAATACATTTTTTAGTTGGAATATTTCAGCAATGTAAAATGAGGAAAAAGTATACCTTGCTATTATCTTGGAGATAATGAGGAACCAGCTCTCTCAAAATAGGCAAAGATACGTCAGACAGCAGCCTAAAATGGGTGAAAAAGGAATTTTTAAACCAAGAAACATGTATTATTGCAATTAAGGGAACACAATCATGTTACCAGAACGCAAAAATAAAAATTAAGTGATACTTGATATAGCTCACTCTTTCAAGATGACCAAGATAACAAAGTGAATTGATAACACAGATTGCACAACATAAAAATTCATGAATTTCTGGCCTTAAATACCGTCAAACCATCTTAGTATCTTTCTTCATGTTGAATCATGTATATAGCTAAATGAATGAGGATGTCTGATCAAGTAAGATGATTTAGGTATTTACACCATCTACCCATCACATAATTGTTAGGCATTTATTAAGAAATTATTTAGTTATGACTAGACACTTAATTCATTCAGCAAAGGCATCCACAATCAGATTAACCCAATTCAACATGATGAGATTGTGGTAAGCTGAGCACAATCAAGACACCACATGTTATTCATCATCAGTATTCATAAGAAATCAGCAAAAATTGTCAGGCTAGTCATTTCTATTTACAATCAAACTCACAGTTTTGGCTGCCGTAATGTCTGTAACACATCAAATAGAATAAAACTATGAAGACTTAAACATGCTAGGTGTTAAAATAAGCCATGTCAAAGGATGTAGAAACTCCACCCTGTTACTCTTCATTCTGTTACTTATTACCATGAGGTCGGTCCTTCACCTAAGTCTTAGCAATTTGGACTAGATTCGGATGGTATTGGGTTTAACACAAATAAGCATAGAACCAAAACAAGGATCCTTAGAAGCTTTTCATTTTTTCAGATTAAAAGAATTTTGTGTATCAGCAAACATCATAGTTTGAGCATTTTAATTGTTTACTATAAAGGGACTAATTTATATAGTTAGCACTCGTCTTCATATGTGGGTGGGGAACTTAATTTTGATTGTCCTCAGCCTCATGATAGTTGATTAGATTTTTTTTTTTTTTTGAAACAGGTGGGATCTGTGTGTGTGTGTGTGTGTGTGTGTGTGTGATACCTATTAAAGTTAATTGGCTAACTATTAATCCCAAAGCTCAAACCGTTAGGAAATAGGTACCAATTTATATATTTCTATTGTTGGCAAAAGATAACAAACATGAACAACTTCATGGTCACTTCCCATTACTCTCTTTAATTAATCTTTTCTAACTATTTCTTTTATTTAATTTCTTTTTGCTTGTCACAGCTGGAAAGTTTATACTTTGATATGTCAGACAGCATTGAATCCATCCTGTGTGTTTATGTTTAAGACCACAATGGATTACTATCAAGAGGATTGTTCATCCTACAGTTTTGTTATTAAAAAAGAACATCACCAACTGGGCAATGGAAAGCTGAGTGCAAGAACTACTCTTGTATCAAGATTGTGTTTGATCAGTATTTATCACAAATTATAGTTTGTCAGAGTGAGTATACTTTGTCATTTATGATGATGCATTATATCGAAGTAAAAAATTAATATAGTGAGGCATAATTATGTTTCTCATGTTCAAGACAAATGCCTAGACATGGCGCTTAAATTCATGAAAATGTACATTCACTATATTGTATATGGTTTTCACTGCAGGCTTCCATAAACTTGCAAGTATAACTCCCTCACAACTAGAATACTAGATAATGCTTGCAAGTATAACTCCCTCACAACTAGAATACAAGATAATGACTAATGTAAAGGATAGCAGTCCTACTCCTATCCAATGTGACAGCTATAAAACACCATAAATAACTAAAATTTTGCAAATGTAAAAAACGGAAATAGGCTTTTAAAATGATTGTATATGCAAGAAGAATATTTATACCGAGATCTACAATCAAATGCTTGTTATAGATATACCTTTACACTTTAATGACTTTGAGTCACTTGACACAAACATCAGTGATACAATAGGGAAGATGTGTCTTAGCGATAGACTAGTAAAGATACATGTATCGACTTGTGGACTTCTAGTGATTGTATGCTCTTTATTATAGGCTCTTAGTGGTACTCTCTTGAGACATTCATAAAACATTTACCTTTCCCCAAAAAAAGTTCAAAGCCTTCCTTCCAGGAAACCATAAAAAGAGAAAGCTCAAGAGAAATCTAAAAGATAAAAGAAAGTTGAGGTTATTGGAAAAATATATTGTATGTCCATTTCAAAAGAAAATAAATAAATGAATAGGATTAATTTAGCTTAAAGCAAAGTTAAGATCAGAAATCTATAGCAGACATCATATTGAGACATGCAGCACTTACTGAATGTGGGAAGTCAAAGGAAGTGCAGCATAACCAATAATCACCTACATATTGAACTATCAGTTAATAATGGGAAGAATGTTCCACATGTGATTTAACAGAAATACAAAATCCACCTATGAAACTAATCAAAAGCATGATTAGTACTTACAGGCTTGGGAGCTTCAAGTTTCATCAGAAGATCAACATGAAAAAAAGTAAACAAGAGATGGTGCTGGGGTGTCAAAATAGCAGGGAGGCAAAGTTTAACTTCATCATGGTAGCACGCCATTCTAGCTCCAACTGCAATTTGTGTATGAGCATACTTTTCAAGAGTTTGACCTTGTTCCTTTGGAAATACAGCCTGAGCAACCAAACAACCAGAAACTCCACAGAATGAAGAATTCTAAAGTGAAAGTGATAAACAAGAACTTAACCACTTCTCATTAACACAAACCTCTAATGGCTGCTTTTGGATGTCAGCATCATCCTTTCGCATTTCTATCCTTATGAACAAATTTCTTTTACGACCCAAGCTAACAGTTAAAGGATAAACATAAAGACAATGGAAAAGTTGCGAGAATGGCTCGCTTCTAGTCATCCTCCGAAAATCAAAAGCTTGAAACTGTCACGCACAAGTGTACATTTAATGTCATCTCAATAAAATCATTAGCTATAAAGATCAAAAATTTAGCAGCCTAAAAACAAAATGGGGTAATTAATGGTGTATGTTCCTTATCAACAAAACTTTCGCATGTTCTGATAAGAGAGAGGTAACTAAACAGATACAGCTTTGCACAATTTGCCTAGCAAGGATACAAGAGAACATTTTAAAAGAAATTAATGATATATTGTTCTGCTAAATAATATCTAGCAAACAGAAGTAGTAGATAATTTAATTTAATTTTCCAAAATCACAAACTGCGACAGAAAAAAATAACAAACAAACAAACAAACATGCAAAACAGCTATAATAAGCTTACAGCTTGAAATAACTAAAATGCACTTCCTATAAATTACTACATATCCGTGAAAGAAAAACCTTATAAAGAGTATTTTTACCTAAGAGAACCACCAGAATCTCCAATAGAGATTGTTCACAATACCTTCAGATAAAATTCAAGAGATGGCACAGAGAAGCTTTAAGAATCAGGAAGAGTAATGTTTTGTAAAGAAAATATGAAAACAATACTAGCAAAGTAGCACCTCCAATTTAGAAACATTATGCTTTTAAGTAAAGTGAATAGACAAATCTGCTGAACTTCAGGATGTGTTAAAGCAAGATTACAGATTGAATACTGATAAATAGCAGACAAGATACTACTTACATGATCACTAAAATCAGGATGATCTTCTCCAGCTGGAATTGACACATTCCTACAAATATCCTTTCGATTAATGCCAATGAACTTCAAACTACCACTCCTGGGGATATCAGGACCATTGCTATGATGCTTTCCTAAAGAAGTTTCAATAAAACGATCACCAGCATCATTTGAGTCATTGATTATGCTTCCACCGTCAGAAATATTGTCCACATCAATGAGTGATGTATGAAGTTTTTCAACCTCCAATTTCAATACACCTTTAACAGGCTTGTGTACTTTTCTTTTAGGATCCTAAAATATACAAAAACGGCAAGTAAAACTAAAGTCAGGAGCTTTCATTGAAACAAATTAATAATCATAGATCAACATCTGAATCCATCCAGCAAATACAGAAGGATATTGTTTATTTTCCTTTTATCAGCAGCATAAACACCTAATAAGGCATCATTATATGTACCAGAAAAAGATAACTAAAATTATCAAGAGTTTATGCAGACAAATCACCAGAAGTAAGTCCTCTGTATAACTCTCTTTGACTTTGTTTAAATTTGATATCTCCACAATAACAGAGCTTCCACTTGAATATTGAGCTTGTTTGCCATCCAAAGTGATTTTTGAAACATGTTCAGCAAAAGTATCTAGAGGGGTTGGGCCAGATACATTGGGAGTAAGAGGACTGCTAGGAGATACAGCACCACCAGCGGCAGCAACATTGTTGCTTTCAAACAATGGAAATATCGTCCATGCAAATGATTGTCGGCAAGGCATGATCCTTGACCAAACTTGGAGTTTCTGCTTTTCTCTCTCAGCCATATGAACCTAACATATGAGGTAGCTTACAAGTTAAAGTATTCAAAATTCTTCATATCACACATGTGCCAGAGTCCTTAATAAAGCTGAAGAATAATTAGCAATGTGAGAAAACTGAAATTTAGCAGTGGCAGCACTAGTCTAAATTTTGTTATGGTTTGTGAATGACAATTTTAGAAATTTCAATGCCTAATAAAAAACAAAAAAGAAAACAACTATAGAAGATCAATTTTAACACAGTAGAGAGAAGTGTGTACCTATTTCAATTGCCTTCAAAATCTATGAAAAAACACCATATAACAATTTTCAAATTTCAACTTACAGGTTCCTTACGAGAATAAACAGAAGTTGTAACTCCTCCTTCCTCAGTAGCTGTCCTCTCAAGTTGAATAAGCAGGCAAATTGACGCTGAGGGGGCATCCAAGGAGAAAACAGCACGATGTAACAAAGAAGTGTTAACCTACAAAAAGAATTTTAGCAAAAGAAAATATTCTTTTCAGAAAAAATGAACCATTGTCATAATCAGAAAAAAGAAATAGCAACAAATATTCATTTATGACTTCACTTAACCACACATCAAATTAAACAAGCACGTCTTACATCCTGTCCTTCAGTTGGCAAAACACGGAAGTGGAAGTCCTCAGACAATTTTTCTTTCCTGTCTCTGTTATATAAACAAATTGTGCCATAAAAAGGCTCTGCAAAAAAAATCCCCAAGGATCAGTAATCAACATAAATGGACTAAGGACTGGAGATGGGCTCAATAAGTACATATGTACATTGGCATAAGGAACCCATCAACAAGATGCACTTACCAATTAGTCCAACTTGGAATGATAATGACAGCACCTTCACAGTTATCTTCAATCCACTGAGATCAACAGCACAGATTTAGCAAAACAATGGCCAAAAAATGAGAAACATTATTGCAGATTTTCTAATTTTGATACATTCTTAATGTGAACCTGGTATGGGTTGGTAGAGTTTCAGGAGTCCTTTGACCAACTATTAGTGATCTTTCATTTTCCCAGTCAAAAGCTGGTTCATAAGGTGGGAGTGGACACTCACCAAAATGCTGGAAAACAAGTGAAGATAGTGATGACTAGCAATGCTAGATGGAAAATCATACACAAGATTAGCAAAACCAATAAAAAAAGGTAAATCAAGAAACATAAAAAAGGCATTAGTGGCCAATGTCACTTCAAGGAGATACAATAAAAAGATGGAAGTCTTGGGTGACACGATATGTGAAAGTTAAAAGGTCCCATCATTGGAGGAAAAAAATGCTAAAACAAAAAAAAAAACACAACGAACCATGTTACACTGTAACAAAATAATTGTTCGCTTTGGCTATTTCTAATTTACTAGCAACTAATGCACTAGGACACAACATGAGAAACTAGGGCTGTAAACGAGCCAAGCTTTGTGTTGTCCAAGCTGGTTTGATAAGCTAACAGAGCCGAGCCGAGCTGAGTCTAAAATGAAACTTGTCATTGAAACGGTTGTTCAAGCTTGACTTGGTTTCTTGGTTCATTTAAATGTTATTGAGCTTTCAATTTGAGTTTGTTTGAAACTTTTACATTTTTAAGCTTAATTGGTTGGTTAGTGAGCTTAATATTGCAAGCTTGATTGTTTGTTCTGAGAGCTTTTTTGTTCATTTACAAGTTTGATAAGAGTTTTGCTGAAGAACATTATTCATAAACTTTGTTGGTGGACATAGTTCACAAACAAGTCACAACTTTTGTTCTTGAAGGTTAACAAGTTAAACGCATATGTATCCAAGTTTGTTCATTTAGTTTAAAGAATTGTTCAAGCTAGTTTATTTAATTGATCTTGTGTATATTGAACGAACATATACAAGTTCTTACCAAGTCAAACACCAAATTTGCTCATGTACATTTGGTTCATTATAGCCCTATGAGAAACTCTCTGGTCTTTTGTAATATGAGGAAGTGTAATTTACAACAATGCAAACTTTGAGACCAAGTGACGCAATACTGACCATGACTTAGGTTTTTAAACCATATCTCATTCATGTTGTCCAAAGAAGCCAAAAGAGGAAACAAAGCAAACCAAACATCTTGACCTACTAATGGAACATATCAAATTAAAAATTTACAAATCACATGATTCCTTCTATAATTACCCATGACCTTAATGTCTTTCAACTAAATTAGCTTCTTTATTCGCTATATCTACTAAACGCATAGCACCGCTTTGCATATGAGAGTCATATCCGTTGATAATTAATTTTTTTTTAATTTGTATATCCCATTTATGAATTGAATTTCCTCATTACATCTCATTTAGATGTATTCCTATCCTTCATATCTATTTATTTAACTATATTGTGAGGAAGATTAATTATAATGTTTGTTTATTTATTTTGTCAATTTATTTAAACACAAATTCAATTTTAAAATAGAGGAAAATGCAAATTTGTTGAGAGATTCAAATTAACTTTGTCACAAGTTATGTGGACCCATACTCATTACCACATTCACATACCATGATTTCAACAAAGACAGAGATAATATTCTCACCCTATAATAAACTTTTGCCGGATAATAAACTTAGATGTTTTTAATTCAACGGAAAAGGCGACTAAAAAGGAATAAGATAAAGTGAAAAAAAAAAAAAAAGAGAAGCAAAGTACATCAATTTTTTACTCATTGAAAGGAATGCCCAATGAAAAAATATCACTAAACAAAGTTAGTAAAGCAATTATTCTCTATGCTTGAAAACGACATCCTAAAAAGAATAGCCAACAACTTATCTAGAGACAAGCTCTCCTCGATAGGGGAGAATAATGCAAAATGGAAATTATTTTAATTAAAATTTTAAATTTATAATTGACTTTGGTGATTATCCTAATTTAAGTGTTGAAGTTGTATCTTTGAATTTGATTAGAGTTCAATGCATATCTTTAGCATAGTATGAGTTCTTTTGGTTATGTAAGATTTTATTGGGATGATCGTGATTCACAATCAGTGGCCTCTTTCCTAGTTTAGTTGATAATAAGTCAACAAAAGTATAATTGTGTATATATTGAAGCTCCAATTAATAAAATTTCTTCTTTAATAAACTTTGTGTGAGGTTAATAATTTTTTGTATGAGGTTTGTTTTCTCTTCTTGATAAAATTAATCTCTTCACTTCATCAATTTCGGATAAATTTTTCTATAGTTTGTGATTTCACTTTTGGTGTTGCGTCAACATCATTTGTTACCTTATGTATAGAATTATTTTATTTTATTATCACTTCCACCGGGGAGCCTTGGCGCAATTGTAAAGTCGTTGCTTTGTGATCTAAAAGTCACGGGTTTGAATCCTAAAAATAGTCTCTTGCAAAAAAATAAGATAAGGCTGCGTCCTTCCCCGGGACTCGCATGGCGGGAGCTTCGTGCACCGAGCTGTCTTTTTTTATCACTTTCACCAATTTTGAAGGGGAGCCTTGGCGCATCAATGAAGTTGCATACAATAGATAAATGTGGTCCAACCCTTCCACACGACCCCGCATTGCATTGGTGGGAGCTTCGTGCACCAAGCTACCTTTTTATCACTTTAACCAATTTTGTTTCATTAATCCTATATTACACAACCACAATCAGTCTGCTTTAACAATCCAATCTCAAAGCCAATCCTGATTTTGACATCTATGGTGTTCATCGCTCATCATAACAAGTTCATGTCCTGTTTCCAACTACATATAAGTTGAATTCATGTAGGAAGGAGTATCAATTTAAAATGCCTTCCGACTACAAATGGGTATTACAAACTTATAGCTAGATGCATTGTTTTTAGAAATTCAAGCTAGATTATTTTAAAAACCTATTTAGGCTACATAAGGAGATTAATCAATGTGGTAAACATTAAGGTGTCAAATCTCTTTAAACCAGCATTTAGCTAACACTTTCATCCATTAACATCGATAATTATCAATTAAGAAGAAGATAATACAAAAACATCTTCTCCATAGAGAAATGGAATATGTTTATTTAAACATAGATCTAAGTCAAGCATTCAGAAGGTACCATGTCCTGACAATTGAAGGATGACTTATGTAAGCTGATTTCAGACATTTGTCTCCCTGAAGTACTGGGGACATCATCATAACTAGCATCTTCATTCTTAGAAATCCTTTCACTGGCAAGGCGCATCTCTGAAGAAGGATAAAATCACTGCAAATGAGGATTGGCAAACTTATTTTGTTAACAAACATGTCACGTACCAGTTTCCATATCAGTATCAGGCCCTTCATATATTTGATTTGGAAAAGAGGGTGGCGCAATACTTTCATAGCGTCCGTACTTGTTTTCATCCACCAGCCAATCAGCTTTGTAGCACTGAATCAACTCGTTAAGGTGTGGCCATTGATCCATATTTTCATTTAGCTGAAAGCAAAGAAAGAAAAGTTTATTTCTCAAATGACAACAGGATGGTGATACAAACAAAAAAAGAATGTATGGAAACTTCAAGTTTATCACTACAGTTCAGGATTAAAAATTTAATTTGTAACAAGAACTGGCAGATACCTAAAACTAAACTTTGAATTTCAAAATTGTAGGTTGGCACACACAGATTGCTGGTATGTGATTAAAAAAAAATTTACAAGTAACACAACGATAATATTATGGTTTTTATAGCATTGAACTATTGATTAAACTAGTTATGACAACCCGTGTCTAAAATATACCTGAACCAAAAAACACTTCAGCAACTGATTGAGACTAAATTCATCATTTTTAACATTCCCTAAGTTGGAGTATGAATATCCATAATTCCCAGGTTGCTACATAAAAACATAAATGCAATCCTTCTAAATAACTTGGTAAATGGTAAATATATCAACAAGTTGACTATCAGGAGAACCGTATAGTGTGTTGATTGTCTTGGCTATAACAACATCTAGAACGAAGCGGCATCAACTTGCAATACAAATAGTAACTTGATTATCACAATTTGATCTATGCCATCACAAATGTTGTATGTCATAATTCTTTATTATACTTTTGCAATAGAGTGTGCTACAAATAAGCTTTAGAGTATCATTATGCCAGGTAATCTTGGTTATTTAGAGCAATGAAACCTAAAAAATGATAAGTATTCAATAAGTTTACATGAATTTTCAAAGTGCAATTAAGTCACTTGATTTTTGGCACAATTAAGTCATGCAAGGATGGACCACTATAACTATGTAGAAAATAGATATGAGATAGACTTGCATATAAACTACCTTAATTCTTTTAAAGAAATTTATACATATTCAAGGTTGTTCAATATTTGTACTCATCAATTAGAATCCTTCATCCATCAAGATAAAAAAAACAAGCTGACACAAATACGCCTTCATACAAAATAAATATGAAAACAGTATTATGGTACTGAATTAAACAGTTTAGTTCTGAATGTGCTGAATGCTAGAATCCCAGAAGCTTCTATCAGAAAATAATTAAATGAATACAATAAAAAGATCAGACAAACCAATGGTTCGAACTCTGGATTAGAAGCACACAGTTGGTGTTGTATCCTTCTAAACCGATAACCACTGCTTGATGTGTAATCTTCCATTATCTGGAAAAGTTTCTAATAGATATCATGACCAAAAATCAAATAGAAAAATGTCAACCAATAAACAAAATCAAACATAAAATTCTACACCATCAATGTCACACCCCACTCTAGTTTGATCCACCAGAAGGCAGACTTTGCAAGATGTGTCATCTGAAGTAATGTGAGAGCAAACAAATTTAACTACAAAAAACATACCTTAACCACTAACAAGAAAATGCACCCAAAGATGCAGCCAACTCGTTAACCAACCTGTAATAGGAATAAAAAGAAAGAAGAAAGAAGAAAGAAAAACAATATATAGGAAATGAGTAAAAATTTGCACATTGGCTAATAATGCATGAATTGAAATTCTCCAAAAATATTATCAATTAAGATTAAGAAGCCTTAAGTTGAAAAACAATTTTAAGATATCAACAATTACCAATCTCAAGTTATCAACAATTAATCCACTTTAAGTTATCACCGATTATCAAGCTTTAAGACATCAATTATCAGCTTCAAATGATCACTAGTTATCAATTTTAAGTTATCACCAACCATTAGCTTCAAATTATCACCAATTATATATCTTGTATTAGGTAAAACACTATAGTCATATCCATGGTTTAAAGTGTCGTGCCGAGACGGTCGAAACAGGTGAAACATCTCGTTCCACCCGGCGACCTGCACCGGCACGACCTCGGCACCATACCCACGATAGCTGCGATGTGTTGCGCAATCCTGTGGCCGCAACAGAGGGGTCGCTCGACCCCGCAACAGCAGCGGAGAGGTTGCATAACCCTTCCGCTGTCGCGTGTGGAGGCATCGTGCGACCCTTGGCTGCTGCAGAGGGGTTGCACGACCACCACGATCACGCTCGAGGAGTCATGTTATCCCCGCGGCCCACGACAAGGCCGAAGTCGCACGAGCTCAGGAGTAGTGTCGGATTTCATTTTTTTTTTTAATTAAACTTAAGTTAATTATTTTAATCAACTCCTAACTATGATGGAGATAATCTAAAGAGACTTTATTAAACCATAATAAAATTATCTAATTAATTCTATATTTCATTTATTTTAATTTAAAAATTATAATAAAATTTTTATTTATTTATTTATCTATTTTCATATCTTTTCTTTTTTAAAGATTATTTTTATATTATTTATTTTGCTTATTTTTAAATATTTATGTTAAATATTTTATTTTTTAATTAATATATTTTATATTTTAAAAATACCAAATTATATCGGCACAACGCGATACGGAACCAAAACTGTATCGTTCCGATCCAAGACCGAAACCTCGGCACGGGTCGAAATTTTAAACCTTGGTCATATCCACCAATCAAAAGTGCATCATATATACCTCCACATATGCTATATATATAAAAGGATTGAAGTCCTCACTTCATATGTGCCAAAACCCGACCACATGCTAATGGGCCAAACTCCACCAAGAATATGTCAATGGGCCAAACTCCAAAGACCCAACATGCTTATGGGCCAAAATCCTAAATCACATGGCTTAGCTTTTAGGTTTCTGTTTCCACATTTATTTTCTAACAATTTCATTGTTTATCAAGTCAAACAATAATCTTTCATGAAAAGTCGATTTATACAAGCACCATGGCATCCAGAAGAATTATCAACCTTGATTCAATATGAAAGGTGAAGCAAGATAGTTTAAAATGAAACATAAATTACTATCAAAAGAAACCATGAAGAGAGAAATATTTAAGCAACTTTTGAAAATATACCCTCCCAAATTTAACGTCTATTATATCCATTTCACATTATAACCTTAATGCATCAAGATAGATTGAAACAGTTCACCAACTATTCTTTCACATGATTTAGTTTCTGATTAATTCAGGGTTTACCTCCCATTATTTTAAATTCTCTTTCTAACACCTATTTAGAAAGATTGGACAACTTTTTAAACGAAAAACAAGTTACACCCCTAACAGTTTAATCATGCACAATGTTGTTCTTAAAGAAACAAGAAAGAACAGCAATATGAATGAAGAGCTACCAATTCATCACTCTTTGACTGCAACAAGGCACCTTTAAAATTTTTGATCTTTATCTACTCTCACATCATAAAGATGTGGACAATGATCGATTGTCAAGCTCACCCTTGTGCAGACTAATAGATCTTGCTCTAGAGAGTCAGCCTTGAAGAGAAAAGATCAGCAAGAGAAGAGGGGAATTGAGATATCTTTGCAATTGTGCCTCAAATTGAGAAGGGATAGCACAAGGCTACAAACAATGAGTGAACACCCTCAAAACAACCCAAAAGGTAAGAAACGCCTGTGCACAAACAAAAACACACACAAGAAGAAAAATTATATACTCAAATGGAGAGGACTGTCAATCTTAGATCAAAAATATTACACCTTGCAACCAATAAATGACAGATGCACACTGGCTAAGAAGAAAATATAATGGCTGTTTGGTGAGTAAAAGAAAGGAAACAGGGGAAAACTCACGATGAAAAATTACTCACCTACTCCAGACCAGTGAAGGAAGAAGCTTGGATAAGAGTCACTGCTATATCAGACAAGAGAGGCTACTGAGATCAAGAGAAGGAACGCTTCATGAAGCTCACAAATAGGAAAAGGCAATGTCTCCACATTATCTATGTTGGCTTGCGGAGCTACTGCTGGATCCCGCCCGGGAGGATGTATAGATCGAAAGAAGACTTTGTCTGATGATCAGAGAGTCACAGATAGGGAAAAGGCAATATTTTTGCTTATATATCTTCTAGCTCATGAAACAGAACAATAGAGTAAGAAAGGACTCATCTAGATCAATGGAGAGGAAGGCCAATTGATCAATGGAGGAAGGTATCACAGACCTCATGTGAGAGAGATCTTGGGGGGGTGCTCACAGAGAAAAGGATCTCCCAAATGAGGATCGCAAAGGGGTGCTTGGAGTATGTAGCTCACAAGGAGGTCCAGTCTATTTGGGAGGGGGTGTTGAACAACAAGGTCACCATATGGTTATATTTCGACCGGATTGCTACGCATGCAGATTGCTATGCATGCAACCAGTGATACTATCAGAGCATGGTATTCAATGTACAGTGTGGTGGCCCTAGTGTCGCCCCACTAACCCCATTCAAATTTTTTAACAAATTCCTCGTTGAGCAGGGTGGATAAATCAGGACGTTGATCCTCATTCTTCAATGAGATGCAATAGGAATTATCCCAATGCCATGAACCACACTATATATCAACAAGTCCTACCAAATGGCGTAACGAACAACAATATGAAGCGATTTAAAATGCTTCGGCTTCTAAAGAAATGTACAAACCGAGTGCTACACCGTCATTTTGACAGCAACGATAATGCAATATTGAATATTATACCATTGAATCCGTAAGAGCGAAATAAACCTTACTATGACGGACCCAGAGGAGGAAAGCAGGAAAGGCAGATCTATTGTATCCCTAACCAGATCTGTCAAAACCAGTGAGGACCGAAGCGGAAACCAAAGATGGCTTTGCTTTAAAAGAGAAACGCACATACCTTGAAGGTTTCCTCCGCCGCCGTTAGCATCCGGTGGATAAGAACATCAGCAGAAACGAGACAAAGCAAAAGAGAGGGAAGTTTTCCAGCCGCGAGAGCTCCGGAACCGAGGAGCAGCCAAGCGAGGCCGAGGGTTACAAATCGACGCGACGGAGCCAGCCGGAGAGCAATGCGAGCAAAGAAAAGGGGAAGAGAGATTGCGCAGCGAAAGCAAGAGAGCAGGGGTACTGTCAAAATAACAGTAATAATTGTCTACTAGTAGGGAGTGAGCTGTGATGTGAGCGAGCAACACGGTCGAACTTAGGAGACTTAAAAATCACTGCATTATTAATATGTTTTATTTAACAATATGAAAATGAGGGGAAACAATAAATGCAAAAAAAAAATTAAAAAAAATAGTATTTTGTAATTTAAATTTATAAACATTATTCCTAACAGAAGTTTATTTAAATAATGTTTATTTCTATTTTAAAATAATTAAATATTTATTATGTTTTACTAATATTATAAATTATTAATATTTACAGCAATGGACGAAAGATAAAATTCTTAAAATGCATCTAACTTTATACTAATTTTAAGATTTATGCAACACTATAATAATATTCATTTTTGAAATGTAACAGTATTATTCTTTGAACTCAATATCATAGTGGTTAATGAGGATGACAAAATAGAAATAAATATGACTTTTAAAAAATCAGAAAATTAAATGTCTTTTAAAAATTTGATAACTTTAAATGCATCCTTTAGTCAATAATATTTATTATGTTTTTACAGAAGAAGGAGGAATTAATTAGTGCAGTGTTATACTAAGCATGCATGTCTTTTCTGTATTGGTCTTGAGATAGATTGACGAAGACGTTTAGGATGAACGTATTCATCTTTTGTTATCGTGTTAAACGTGCGCAACTAAGAGGCAGTTGACCACGTGGGTATGTGTCCCTTAGACGCACACATCCAGTGAAAATCTGTAACAATTGTAAATTATCCTTTCTCTTTTAATTTTGTCTTCTCTATCTGTAAAAACCTTCAAATCTACTCTAAACTGTTCATTCTTTTTCTTTGTTCCAAGCCAAAGTGAAATCCAGCCAAGTAAGAAAAAGAAGAAAGAAGATTTCGCAAGGATGGAAGGCATGATTGATCGATCTGTCGTTCCAGCATGCACCTCAAGCTAGTCTTTTCTTCAATCCAACTCTACCTTAAACACCCCAATCTTATCCAGTTGTTCCCCCATGGTGGATTCGTCGAGAATAGCCAGCATAACAGACAAGTATTTTTGAGATTGCTTACAAGGAAAGAAAAAAAAAAGTTTGTCCTTGGAGTAAAAGATGATACTGTTTATTTTAAACACTTCAGTATTATCAGCTATACAGTAAAAATACTCATCACTAAAAATCGACCTCAATACCTATTGATATAAATACTCATATTCTTATCGTTTGGAACCACGAGGTGCAGTCTTCATGGAAGACAAAATGAAATAATGTTAGATTTATGGACAATTTCCACGCAAATCCATAACCTGTGTCTTCAGCGATAAAAAAAACAAAGGGCAGAAGCCAAGGTCAGTCCTCTGCATTATAGTAAGCTCCTCCACCTGATGCCTCCTCGAACAGCATGAAATCTGTGGGTGTGTCGTTTGTAAAGAAAGCTGGTTTGCCAGTGCTTCAACCAAATAACTCCGTTTTTTAAATTTTGCTTTTGTTTACCAATTTTAAAATAGAACTCTAATACACCGTTTTTTCTTAACCGTTGATAGTTTATGTTCGGTCAAATCATCCATTAACGAACAGATTGACATACACGTTCCCTGAAAAAAAAAATCTCAATTAGCTTACACGCGATGACCAACTCAAATGCTCAACATCTTTTAATTACGCTCGTTATTTGGAAGAAAAATTTCTACAAATATGTCGTAGCTAGGGTTCGAACCACGAATACTTGGGAGATAATTTAGATGTCTTACCGTGACACCATGGCCCCGGGGACGACATACACATTCCCTGAGATCATTAGTGAGGATGATAATAAAAAAAATTTTAAAAAAAGACCTAAAACGCATTTTAACAGACTGATGCTGAGAGATCCCGACAGACCTAATAAATTGGAAGAAGAAGAGCGAGGATGAGGATAGAATCTGGTAGAGTTATGCAGAGTTTAGAATTCGGGATCTCTTGTAGTGGTTTTTTCCATTGTTTTTATAATTGTCCAAAGAGTATCTTCGTTTATACATTGTATATTCCCTAGCTATCATCTGTATGTGCCCTTAGGAGATCAAATTGCCCCCACGGGCTGGATTAATTGGAAGGGTGTCTGACACTTACAACGGAGGTTCATGGATCGAGGGTCACCAGTTACACACGAGCGTAAAACCTCGGTCTGCTGTGCTTTAAATTCCACTCGACTCCCAGTCACTCCTCCTGCTCAGTTTAACCGTGATTTACCCACTCTAGATATCTATGGGGCCGAACCCAGGAGGCCGCTAAGGTGACGATTCCACCTTTTTTGTAACCTTAGGAGATCAAATTCGACGATGATTAATTGTCTTTCCATTCACTAAGTGTCACACGTTGAAGGATGACATCTAGACGACCATCTCTAACAATCTTATAACAATCTCTCCATTCACTCAATGTCACGCACTTTGAGATATTCGGTTAT